>NC_080602.1:26740649-26900649 GCF_027887145.1 Ammospiza caudacuta
TTTTCCTTTTTTTCCCACTTGCAATTAATGCCATAAACGTTTCTCACAGAGCACTGGATGGTATTGGCAGGAGGGTTATTAAAAACAATAAAAAATATTTTAAAAATAATATTAAAAAGCAAAACAAACCCCAAACCCAGATGTAACCTGGAACACATTTGATCTGAGCTATTTTATATTAAAGAGCATTTGCACTTTGAACGTGGAAGGATTTCTAGTTGGGGATCCAGAATATCTGCAGATATTGTTCCTCAGGTGCATGCCATCAATATTTCTGTTGCTTTCCAAAGCTTGCAGAGCCCTCAAAGCTCTGCTGGGCTGTGGAGGTGCCTCAGAGTTACCCCAAAGCAGAACCAGAGCATCACCCAGAGCCCTCCAGCCTGGTTTGCTCAGGGCTCCTTTGCTCTGCAATCCAACATCAGGAATTGCAAAAACCCTTCACAAAAATGTTGATTTACATCATGCACCAGAGTTAGTGGGTGCATTTTCTTTGAGCCGCGTCCAGAGGGACTCTGAGCTCCTGATGGACGGTGTGTTTTGTTTTGCCTTGTTTTAGTGATGCAAATGGAGCCAAGAGCAGATTTCCCAGGAATTCCTTACTCAGTGTTTGTTTACTGCGCTCAAATGAGGCAATTCTGTGCTCCTTGAGATGTTATGCATAAGTAATTGATGGATATGTATGCATGGAGGCTGCTTTTAAATGCAAGGACCAGGAATTCAGATTGAAACCATCCCAGAGAGCGTTTGGGGGATCCTCAGCCAAGCCCTGCTCTCCTGGGGCCAGGTCTGGGCAGGTGGGGCTGGGCCTGGGTCCTGGAGCCCCAGCACCCAAAATGCACATTTTCCCTCATTCCTGTAGAGCAAAACTGGCAGAGAGAAATGTCTGGGTTCTGACCGTGTTTATAGGGAGAGAGAAAGGGAAAAAGTCCAAAACACAGCCAATCAAATCCTATTTTTTTTTCCCCAATAAACCGTTTCAAAAAAGTTTCAAACCCATTACACTTGGATGTGTCTTTCAGCTGCTCTCAGGTATTTGGAAGTAGCATCATCCCCTGTCTGCTTTTCCCTACAAACTCTGAGTTTTGTGGAAGCTCAGGGGCAGTGCACTGCCTGGAAGTGAGCAGGGACTGGTTGAAAAGATGAAATTAACTTGTGAAGTTAATTTAAATTTTATTTCAGGGCTGTCTGAAGTTCCCAGAAGTGTTTTTGGGAAGAGTCGGTGCTGGGCTGGGTGGGACTGAGCACGGGAGCAGATGAGCGCCTGGCTGATGTTGGGACAGCTCAGACACCAGCTTTGGAATGAATTCTCCACTCGGAAACTCATTCTGTGGTAAACCCTGATCCCCAGAAGGTCTCTGGGAGCTGAGTGAGGGGGAATTCTCTGGAAATCCATTGTGGTAGCGAAGGACTGTGATTGCCTGTCTCCCCTGGGGGAGAGACAAGGCATTTCAGAGCAGGGCAGTTCTGTTCCCCTTTGTGCCAGGCTCTGACCCAGGTGCGACACTCAGGGGTCTCACCCGAGCCCCAGATCCAATTCATGCATGTGAAATCCGGGATTTGTAGAACTAATAGGAAAAAAACCCCAAACCAAAACAACCGGCTCACTACTCACCTGTTAATTTGGGTTTTTGCACGGTGAAAATTAACTTTAGAAAGGCTTTGTAATCTGTGGCCGGGGTTTCCTGGCTGGCAGAGGGATAACGATGGTGAGGTGCTGGGGCAGAGCTGGGCAGCACCAGCTCTGCTTGGAGCCTCCATCCCCCGGCTGAGCAGGGATTTCTCCCTTTTTCCGTGGCTGCATCCCACAGCAGGGCTGTGGGCTCGGGGAACGGCGGGATGGGGAGGAAATGAAACATTTCTCAATGGCCTGTGCCATCTAGTGGCAAAGCAGGGCTGGAGCCGGGGCTGGGAATGGGCACTGGGAGAATTCCTGGATTGCTGGGAGAGCCCTGGGCTGCTGGGAAAATTCTGGGTTGCTGGGAAAGTTCTGGAATTGCTGGGAAAGTTCTGGATTTTTGGGAGAGTTCTGGAATTGCTGGGAGCAGCCTGATTTGTTGGGAGAGTTCTGGGTTGCTGGGGATGGGGCTGGGGAGCCCTTTGGGGCTGTGGGTGCTGCTCTGGGGTCCCCTCTGCAGCAAGCTTCACTCCAGGTGCTGGTGCAGGAATTTGGGCTTTGCACCATTCCCTGGGGCTGTGTTGTGCCTCTGAAGAGAAGGGCTGGGACCAGCAGGTGCTGGTGGCTGCCTGCTCCCCATCCTCCCCATCCAGCCTCGTGTGTCCTTGCACCCCCCAGATCTGCTCTGGACCCGTGCTGAGATAGGGAAGTGAAAAAGATTTAAATTTTAAATTTTTACTCTGTGTTACAAGGCAGAATTTGTATCTAAGTGCCCTGCACTGCCACAGGGATCTCTCCAGCTGGAGTTCCTGGGTGCAGCCCAGCCTGGGCTCGTTTTTGGCAGCACATGAGCACCTGAGCTGTGTGGCCAGCCAGGGGCTGCCCTTGAACCTGAAACACGAGGCTAAAACAGATTGCTGAGTCTAAAACCCAAAAAAGAACCTGAAACAAACCATCCCATTAAGCTGGGTATTTACCCTGCTATTTCCAACCTAACGCTCTCTGCTATTTACCGAGCCTTAACCACAATATTTTACCAAGTGCTCCAGAATCCAAGATGCATTTTTGCAACTTCAAGTCAGTGGAAACTTTGCAGTTTATTTTTCCCTTTGGAAAGTAACCAATTCCTATTTTTATCCTGCTAAAAGCCGACAGCGTCACCCTTCAGGCTCCTGCAAGCAAACATTTGTTCTCCCCCTTTGCACCAAAACTGCCAGGCTTCCCCCAAAATCAAACAGCGAATTGCTACTTTGTGACCCCAGTGCACTGCTCTGAAATAGAAATGGAAAATACTGTGGCAGAAACACAGGGATCTGTCAGTAAAGAAAACCAGGCAAACTATTAAAGCACATTTAATCTGGGCTTGCTGGATATGAACTGATCTTTCTTAGAGGGCTGCATGAAAGGGGCTGGATTATCCCAGGTCTGAGTGCTCCCATTGTTTTGCTCCCTTCCTCCGGAGCATCCGGCCTGGCTGCTCTTGGAGACAGGATGCTGGACCAGGGGGACAGAGCCTTTCATCTCCCACAGCGCTTTTGGTGCTCCCATGAACGGGCCCAGTCTGTAAAATCCAGTGCAAAAACATTTTTATAGGAACTGGTTTGTGTCCCCTGTCCTCAAAGGATTCCTTCAAGCCCATCAGCAATTTTCCTTCAAAGGCTTTTTCCTGCTTTAAACCCCCTGGCTGCCCCAGGGAACATCCCCTGCCCTTGCCCAGCTTTCTGGGCTTTGAAAGCAAAGTTTGCACCTTGCTGAGGCTGAACTGTCCCAAAATAGGACTTCAGGTGAGCTGAAACCAGACCTGCTGGTGGTGGCTGAGCCGTGACCTTGTTCTCTGGCCAAAATGAAGCTCCTGGTCCTGCTGGGGATGTTGAGGCAGGATCCCATCAATAGAGGGGATTGTTGTCCAAATAGCAGGAACATGGTGTAAAAGTGAATTAAATTTACTGGGAAAGGAGATTTCTGGCTGGAATCATGCTGGAATCATGCTGTGATCAGAGTCCCAGTGATGGAGCTGAGAGCAGCCCAGCATCCAGCCCTGCAAGCACTAATTAGCAATGATGAGTGGATCCAGGCCATCATTTCTGTGTGTGTCAGAATCAGCCCGCCCTGCCTGTGCCCAGTGGGGTGTTGGTGATGTGCCTGCCCCAAATCCTCTGTGGGGGCAGGGAAATGTCCCAGCTCAGCCTCTCTGCCTTCAGCTTCTCACTCTGTGCAGCAGAGGGGAGGGTTCAGCAGCACACACAAACTCCAGCCATTGCTTTTCCCAAAGCATGGGAGAAGCACCAATCCCATGGATTTTGGCACATCCCAATCCCATGGCCACTCAGCTCAGGTCCCACTGGCCCACAGCTCATGGGCAGGTGGGAAAGAAAAATATGAGGGTTTTCCTTCAAGCCGTTTATCCCAAGGAAATGGAGAATTTGTGGTCACACACACTGGTAGAGCCTTCCCTGGTGATTCCTGAGCCTCCAGCATCCCATGTTTCAGGCTACAGCACAGGAATTCTGTTCTTTCATCCAGCTGCACTCAGCAGCCTGCAGCTTTGTGCCCTAGCACGTCCCTCCTGCAGAGCAAACACTTAAAAACCCTTCAGTGGCTGAACTGGGAGGTTCTGCTGCCTTGTGTTGAGTTTGGAGCCCTTTGCTGATCCCTTGTGGAGCACATGGAGGGTAACAGCCAGGAACAGGCAGTGTGGGGTTTCGGGGGGTGATGGGGACTCAATCCCACATTTATTCCTTTCCAGCATCGTGGAAACACAAGAACCTGACAAACTCGAAAGCCAAGCTGGGTAACAGCAGGAAGGCATCAGCCAACATCCAAATTCCCATTTTCTGTCACCTCAGGATGGCAGGTGAGGGGTGGGAGCTGCTCCATCCCCACAGAGCTCTCAGTACAGGCTCCAGGTGGGCTGGAAGAGCCTCCCCCCAGCCTGGGGGGTCTTTGAGCCTGGCTGGGGGATGGCAGGGCTGGGATTGCTCCGGGTCTGCAGCCAAGGGAGGGAGGAGCAAGGAGTTCATCTGTGCCAGGGAGCCCCAGCTCTGGGTTCCAGGGGGATGTTGGGGCAGTGCAGCTGTGAGGTGTGAGCCAGGGCTGTGTGCAGAGCGGGGTCTGGGGGCTCAAAGCCTGGGGGAGCCCCTTAAGCCAGGATCAAACCAAGAGGGTTTTGCTTTTGGACCCTTCCAGTCAAACCATTGAGCAAAGGGTCTCCAGCTCTCCTGGAGATGATCCCTGGGCTCAGGGAGCAGGAGCCAAGCATTTCAAATGCTTTAAATGACATGGCTTGAAGGAAAAGCAGCTCTGAGCCTGTTGAGTCACCTTCAGGAGGAGCTTTGGTACCTCCTTGTGCTGCCCATGATTTGTCCTGGGTGAAACTGAGCTGGTGTGGCTTTTACTGGGCAGTTCTGGCTTTTACTGGGCAGTTCTGGTGCTGGGCTCTGGATCATGGGGGTCACAGGGGGCTGTGTGTGAGCAGCAGGACTGGGAGCTCCCTGTGCTTCTGGGTAAGGAAGGAAATTCCTGGAAACCTCAGCAAAGCCCCTGGTGTTCTGTTTGATGGTTCCTGAGTGGGTTTTATGGTGGTGCTCACTCAAATCTTGGCTTGGTGACCCTGTCCAGAGAAGCTGCCCCTGGATCCCTGGAATGTCCAAGGCCAGGTTGGAGCAGCCTGGGACAGGGGAAGGTGTCCCTGCCTTTGGAATGGGACGGGCTTTAAGGTCCCAAACCATTCTAGGATCCCATAACTCTGTGTCCTTGGAGGTCTTTTCCAACTTTAATGATCCAGTGATTGGGGTGTTTCCCTCTCTGGGTGTACTTCCATGGGAATTGTGACTTTCTTTGGGCAGTGATGGCTGGGAGGACCCTCTGACAAACCTGGTGGGACATGCCCAGGGTTCTGTCACCGTGGCTGCTGGCAGAGCCACCCCACCTCAAACTTCCCCCCAGGATCTGATCCCCAACACCCTGGGGCTGAGCGAGAGATCCTGCAGGAGGGGAAGTGAATGCCTCAATGTGATTGTTATCTTTGCTTCCTGGGCTGCTGATAAGGTCTCTCCAGGGCATATAGAATTTGAGCCTGTGGTTTCTGGAGCTATAAATGTAACACCAGTGTGTTTTCATTAAGTCTGAGGACAAATACGTGCACTGAAACCTTATCTCGTGCATTACCCTTATGGCCTCACTGATCCCAGGGCTGCAGGTTTAGAGGGGTGCACGAAGGGTGACCCAGGTTTGTGCAGCTCAGATGCCTCGTGCCAGATGTGTGTCACAGCCCCAGAGCAGTGACAAGTGTCCCAGTGCCACTTCAGCACCAAGCACAAGCAGACCTGGTGCCTTGTGCAGGTCAGGCACTGCCCAGTCCTGTTCTGTCAGGGGTTCATTTTTGACCCCACAGTCCATGCAGGGTTATTTGTTTCATTATTTGTGTGGAAATGGTGCCCCCAACCCTGACCCCTTGGTGGAATGCAGAGCAAAATTCTCATCCCTCTTCAGTGAGCAGGGCCATCTCCAGGCAGCCCCATCCAGCCCAGCCTTGAACATTTCCAGGGCTGGAAATCTCTCTGAGCACACCATGGCAGGGTTTGGCCACCTTCACTGTAAAATCTGCCTCTGGAGCAGTCCCAGGTATCAGAGAGTCACTAAAATACTTTATTGTAATTTTAGAAGAAAATTATTGTTTTAATCTGGGTCTCTTATTAGGAAATAAGGGGTAAAATCCTTAGGCCATAAGTGTTTATTTTCCCCCCTTTTTAAACCAGTGCTGCATATTAAATAAATAACATAATTTGTGAATTATTTAAAGAAGATATTCTTAAACTTAGGGCAAGAAGGGGACGTTTAATTTCCCTGAGTTGGAAGCATGTGATGAAGCTTCTGATGTGAGAGGTTCCCATCCCAGATGGGAGTTTGGTCCATGCTGAGGAAGGAATGGATGTGGGGAAAGCATTTGACCCTGTGGTACAGAGGGGTGGATGCAGGGGTGCTGCTGCATTCCAGGGGATGCTCCAGCTCCTCAAACTCAGCCATTCCCAGCTGGCAAATCCACCCAGAAGCTTCTCCCCTCCCATTTTGGTTCAGATATAAAGGTCTCTGGATTTTGAGCTGGGTTTTATCCAAACCCCAGGCTCTGAGGTGCAGGGATGGCTGGAGCACAGAGATGGTTTGAACATCACAGCAGCAGGGATGGATCCCAGCTCCCAGCCCTCAACACGGTGCTTTGGAGCTGAAATGTTCATTTTCCACTCCTTGCTCTGCATTCTTGGTTCCTGCTCCCCCCTGAGAGCTGGCAGAGCTTCCCTTGGCTCCCAGTTCCCTCGGGAGCCCCCAGCACACAGGAGATTCCACCCAGGGCCAGCTTCTCCTGCTGCTCTGACAGGGGGAAGGAGCATGAGGGAATTGCACTGGGAAAGCCTCCACTTCATTCTGCTCCAAACAGAAAGTTTGTTCACCCAGAAGCCCTTTTGGGGGAGCTACTTATTTTCTAATCTTGTGGTAATAGTGGAATGACACACAAGTCTGGGGATAATGAAAACTGATTTCCTCATGCACCGAGCATAAAAGGAAGCAGGGAAGGGTTTCAGCGACAAGGCAGGAAAAGAGTTTATTTTAAATAAAGATTACAAAAATAACCTACTGTCAAAGATGATGTGAAAACCATTAAATAGCAATTTAATGTAATTATAATCATGGGTGAGCTAAGGGCTATCTCACACAATTCCAATCAATCTTGCTGCCTGGATGTGCTATCCCAGCCCTCACTCCTGACTCCAGCCCTGCCTGCCTGCTGCAGAAATGCTCTGCCTGGAATTCCCTGCCAGCAGAGCCATGGACAGCCAGTGATGTCCCCCAAGGGCTGAGGGAGCAAAACCCTTTGTGCTCTGCTTCCCCAGCCCTGAGAGCCCTTTGGGAGCCCCTGCAATTGGCACCAGAGAGTGGCACCAAACGAGGGCAGATGGCACTGCCAGGCTTGGCTGTGCTGAAATTCTGTGGCTGTGGCGGATCCTTGTTTACTAAATTGGCATTCCAAGGAAATTCACTGACTGCATTCCAAGGAATGGCACCAATCAGGCAGGCCAGGCCCACAAAGTGCTGCTGCTCCAAGGAGTAATGTTTGAGAGAGAAAATGAGGCCAAAAGTGCTTCCAGCAGAGGGAAAAGCCAGCCCTTGTCCAGTGTGGCACCCAAAAAGGCCCTGGAGGAACCCCCAAGCTGGGAATGGAGGGTCTGTGCTGCTCTGGGTGGGATCCTCGGCCAGGACCCGGCGTGGGGGGCACAGGGATGTGACACCCCAGGTCTTGCTGCAGCATTTTGGGGTGAAACAAAGGCTCCTCTGCCAGCTGGGAAAAAAGAACCCCAAAATTTAATATAACTAATCTCAGTAATCAAATGTAGAGCTGGTTCAAAGGATTGTGTGAGCTGGGGAGGTTAATCAGAGTCATTCATAGGGCTTGGCAGCAGTCTGGGCAGGGCAGGACCTGCACAGCCATGGTGGGGAGCTGCTGGGACCATCCCATCCCATGATTTATGTCTCAGCAGGGAGGAGGGGCTCAGCTCTGGCTGCTGCCAACAGCTTTGGGTGTGCTGGGCAGGGGTTGGGTTCCTCTTGTTCCCAGGAAAATCCCTGTCTGCACCTTCTCCTTCAACTGGAGAAGCAAAGAGAGGCAGTGCTGGGCCAGAAGGGGTGGCTGGGTGTTTCTCCGTGTCAGGTGGATGTTTCTGAGTTGGGCTTGATGATCTCAGAGGTTTCTCCAACCTCAAGGGTTCTCTGAGTCTGTGGGAAGTGCAAAGCTTTGCTCAAGGAGCTCTGACAGCTTCTCCTGCCTCCTCCTGAGCCAAGGAACCTTCCCAACCCTCCACACTGGTACTTTCCAGCTCCAGCTCAGCACAATGTTCTTTGGATCACAAGAAAAGCCTCTTGAAAAGGAAAAATGAGCAACAGGACCAAGGGGGAGATGGCCAGAACCCCTTTGAGCAGCCTCAGGGAGCTCATTTCATCCCCGAGCAAAGGGGAGCTGGGGATTAGCTTTGTGTCACAGACTGTTCTGAGGGGGGAAATGGACTAATTAATTGGATTTTCGTTTGGAGAGGGGGCGGTGGTTTCAGAGCCTGATTCCTGCCAGCACATTAATTTCTGCTGGAAATGTGGCTGCAGTTTATCCTGATCATATTCAACTCCAGGCAATGAAAATTCTTCTTGCTATTTGTCTTGGCTTCCCTTGCTGGTACAGCGTCTGCAGAAATCTGTCATGCATGAAATGCTCCCCTCTCTTTCTGACAAGTTATTCCTTCTGCTGGCTAATTTTTCATTAAGAAAAATGCCAGGAACACCAGATACCCCGTCAGGCCTCTGTGAGGGCTGTGCACCCAGATTAAAGGCTGAGGAGTGTGGCTCTGCTGGCATTGCTTTGGATCCATTCTTTTAATGGACTTGTTATTTTAAAAAAATAAAAAAATTTAAAATCCTCCCGACCCCTTGGTGCACTCCTCAGTCCTGACAGCTGGAATTTTGCCTCAGTCAAACCCAGAGAAGGAGTGAAATGTGTGATTTGTACAAGGCAAAGCTGCTGGCCAGGCTGAGCTGTCACAGCCCGTGCTCAGCCAAAATCTGCCTCTGGCTGCTGCTGGTGGCTGAGGGGGGAATCAGCGGGACTGCGGCACAAAACTGAGGTTCCAGCCAAAACAAGGGGTTGTGCATTAGGCAGACTAGAAAAATGCATTGATTGCAAATAATTCCCTGCTGAGGAGTGTCCTGGTGAAAGGGAGCACAAGGGTGTGGAGCAGGGCACCGGTGCCTCAAACACCAGCAGGAGAGATGCTCAGGAGGTTCAGGTGGCCCTGAAGCCTCCATGGGGACATCCCCCAAATCCCTGCAAGGGCTGGTGGGGTCTGAGGACACAGTGAGGCCATGGGAGTGATTTAGTGATGTGAGGCCAGCAGGACCTGGAGCTGGAAAAACTGCAGTGAGAAAGATGTGAGGTTTGGGTGGATAAATGGGGTTTTTACAGTGCCCAGCATTACAGCCTGCTGGGGAAATGCATTGGGTGTGGGGCCTGGAGCAGCAGGGCAGGTCCAGCCCTGGGATGAGCTGGAAAATGCTCTCAGGCACAGGATGGGATCCCTGGGGTGGCCTGTGCACAGCCAGCAGCTGGATTAGATGATCCTTGGGAGTTTCTTCACAAAATTCTATGATTCTATGACATCTTATAATTCTAAAGGTGGTATTTGGGGTATTTTCATCATCCTCCTTACCCCTGCCGCCTTCTGCTGTGCGTTGTCAGCTTCCTGAGGCACAGGGGAAGATTTCTAAAGGCATTAAAGGGGGTTTTAGCACAGAAGTGGGCAGTTAAACAGAGCAGGGTCTGCCAGACAGATCGAGGCTCCTCCAACAAAGCAGCAGTGGGTGAGCAAATCGGTGTTTTGGTACCCAAAATAACAATTCCTGCACGTGCCTTCAAGCACGGAGCAAGCAGCTGCAGAGAGGCTCCCGAAGCAGGGCTGGGCTTGGCACCAAGTCATTTCCATGGTAATTAATGGTGCCTGTGCAGAGGGGGCTCCCCGGGGACCCCCCTGTCCCAGCACATTCCTGGGGAGCCCTGGGAGAGCGGGGAAGGAAGCGGAGCCCCCAAATAACTTCATTTCCTCACGGACCTTCCCCGACAGATGGGAGAAAATTGCCATAAAAAAACCCGAATCCCAAGGCAGGAAAATATAATGAGCTATGGGCAAGGGGAAAAATAAATGCTGAGGGATATTTATGCGGCACGGGGAGCAGGCAGATCAAATCAGAAATTCCAATTAAGCCCATAATTTATTTCAACGGAAATAATAAAATTAGAGATGGGCCCAAGCGGCAAATTTCCGATTGGGGTCCCCATCCAAGCAGCCTTTTTGAGATGTTCCATGTTGAGCAATCTCCATCCTGTGGTGATGGCCAGCACGGACCTGCAGCAGTGGCAGGGCCTCCAAAATTCCTGCTGGAACCCACCTGGGGGAGCTAGCAGCAGTCACAGGGCATCATAAATGGGAGACAGTGGGAGAAAGGAAAATTTTTATAAAACTCAAAACAGAAGACACAAGAGGGACGAATTCATTGAGAAATAGCCTTTACACCCTATCCACATGGGAATTAAAAGCAGGAGTTAGCCCTGGGAATGCCCAGGAGGAAGAAGGGGCAGCTCCCTTCGGCTTGGTTTGGCTCTTGATGTGAGGAATTCAAAGACTGGCAAAAGCTGCTGGGGATTTATGGAAGGAAGCGTTTTTAACCCCATTTCAGCAGGATTTCATATTGCAATTTCTTCCTATTAAAAAACTCTCAGTAGTTGCCCTGAGGTTTCTCCAGGTCTCTGTAACTGTGTGAGCAGTGTCCTGGGAGGGTCTGGTGTCACCCACCTTGCCCGTGGCTGGATGTGATGGGACCAACAACCCCCTCCCTGCTGGTGCTGCTGGCATGGCAACCTCAGGGAATGCAGGGGAAAACCTCATTTTTTCCTGGGAATGACCCAAAGGAGCATTGTGTTGGTGGCTCCCTGCAGCTCATCATCATCATCCTCACCACCAAGGAGGGATCTGTGGTTTCTCTCTGCCTGGCTCTGTGTTGTGATGCTCTCTGGGATCCTCATCCCATGGCCATGAACTCCATGCATGGAGCCCTTGGGATAGAAGGATCCACCTGGGGTCCCTGAAGCACCTCCAGCAGCACCCTCAGCTCTTGTGCAGGTCACCCCAGCCCCTGGGGGCTGTCCCAGCTGCTCACAGCTCCTCAGGACACCTCTGTCAGCATTTCACCCATCCCTCAGCCCCACTGAGTCACCTTTTCCACCCCTCTTATTTCACCCCCATTTCAGCCAGGACATTTTGCAGCCCGGGGTTGTCGTGATTAGAAATGTGAGTTTGCAGTGTTCCTCCCTCCCTCTGCCCTGTTCAAACCCTCCATTTACAAAAAGTATTTTGAACACAGAGATCAAAATTACACACCGGCTTAAATGTGTCACTTTTTGGCACGGCCACCTTGTTTCTCAGCCAAGACTTGCAACTGACTTCTGCTCCTCTATTTTATTGATTTCTTTCTTTTTTTCTTTTTTTTTTTTTTTTCTTTCCACAAGTCCAAATAGCCCCTTAACAAAAATAGATTTAACCCCTAAGCAGCTGCTCCATCTTCTTCCTTGGGGGTTGTGCTAACCCAGAGAATTTCCCAATATTTTCCCATGGTGGTGCTCATTGAAGTTTCTCAGCTTCTCCAAGTTGTCTCAGATCCCTCAGTTTGGAGTGAAAGCAGCTCCACACAAGCTGTCCTGGCTTTTCCCAGTTGCAAATGTGGGTTTCTTAAACAGAAAGGCGTGACTCTTCAGGAAATAGGGGCTAATTTATAATCCTGCATCTCATTTCTAAGGAGCTCTGAGTTTCTCGAGTGTTGTAGTCTTTAGTGCATCGTGTAATTAAAGGGGGGATTGTGGCTGCAAATGCAAGAGCCAGGAGGAGCCTGGTCTGACCTCACAGGAACCTCAAGGTTCCTCGAGGAACACACCCAGAGGTTCTCAGCCCCAGATCCAAGCCCTGCCCCTCAGCAGCCGCTGCCAGGCTTGGGGGGATGGAGCTGTGCCCTGGATCCAAGGGAACACCCCATTCCTCCAGCCCTGGGTCCAGGAGAACACCCCACTCCTCCAGCCCTGGGTCCAGGGGAACACCCCACTCCTCCATCCCCAGCACTCCCATTCCTGGATCCAGGGAACACCCCATTCCTCCAGCCCTGGGTCCAGGAGAACACCCCATTCCTCCAGCCCTGGATCCAGGGAACACCCCATTCCTCAAGCCCTGGGTCCAGGGAACACCCCATTCCTCCAGCCCTGGGTTCAGGGAACACCCCATTCCTCCAGCCCTGGATCCAGGGAACACCCCATTCCTCAAGCCCTGGGTCCAGGAGAACACCCCACTCCTCCAGCCCTGGGTCCAGGAGAACACCCCACTCCTCCAGCCCTGGGTCCAGGAGAACACCCCATTCCTCAAGCCCTGGATCCAGGGAACACCCCATTCCTCAAGCCCTGGGTCCAGGAGAACACCCCATTCCTCCAGCCCTGGGTCCAGGGGAACACCCCATTCCTCCAGCCCTGGGTCCAGGGGAACACCCCATTCCTCCAGCCCTGGGTCCAGGGGAACACCCCACTCCTCCATCCCCAGCACTCCCATTCCTGGATCCAGGGAACACCCCATTCCTCCAGCCTGGGTCCAGGGGAACACCCCACTCCCCCATCCCCAGCACTCCCATTCCTGGATCCAGGGAACACCCCACTTCTCCATCCCCAGCACCTCCCAGACCAGGGCAGGCCTTCCTCCCTGCCCTCATTTCCACCAAACGTGGCCGCATGGTTCAAACAACCTCGTGTTTGTGCAGGTAATGATGATCTAGGCTCATTTATGCAAGATTATCCTTTTATCACATTTCCAGACTCATTTATGAGGCTCATGTTTTCCCCCCAAGGGCATCATCAAGTGAGTTAAGTTGTACTATTTGCCTCCCGCAGTGAACTGGCAGGAGCCTACTTCATTGACTGATGAGGGCTGCTGCCTTTGCCAAATAGGGGCTGTGTGATGGATATTTTACTTGTGAATATTAGAGCTGGAAATTAGCATGTTTATTGAGGTAGAATGTGTTTGTTTACATTCTGCTACCCATGGTATTACCTTTTATGACCTGAGTTATTTAGCTGAGGAGAAGCAGAAGCGCTCCCTATCTGGGGGGAGCAGAGAGGGGGAATAAAAAAAATAGATTAATGAGCTACTAGATATCAAATTATGCTTTAAGTGAGTGACAGAGAGGCCTTGCTGGGAGCTGCCCCGTTCCTGTCACCTGGGCTGGAGAACTGAGGGTGGGAGGGAGAGCCTTGGCTCAGTTTCACTTGGATTTGCCTATGGAGAAAGAGGCTGTGCAGGAGGAAACCTCCCAGGGCCTCTGGGATAGCCCTTGGTGGGGATGGGGTGGGAAGGGCTCGGGGTCTCAATCCTCACCTGCAGCACCTCCCATTCCAGGCTCCTTCCCCATCCCATTGCCCTGATCCCATGGGCAGAGCCTGACCAGCACATCTCAGGGCAGGGATGCTTTCCCCAGCCAGGGAAACACAGGAGATCTTACAGAAAATTACCCTCTTTGTGTCAAATCTCCCCAAAATCTCATTCCTTCCCTACTTCAAGTGGATTGATTGTGTGGATTGCAGAGCTGGTGTCCCAGCCCACAGTCTGGAGGGTCTGGAAAAATGACACATTCCCAGCTGTACAGAAGGGAAGCTGTGAAGTGCTCACACATCAAGTGCTTGGGAATGCAGAAATATTCACACATTCAGAAATGCCTGCCTGGAGCAGGGAATCTGCCTGGGCTGGCTGTGGCACTGGGCACCCTGCTCCTGGGTTTGTGGGGTTCCAGCCTGTCCTGAGCCTTGTCAGGATTTCATTTGCTTTGCAAAGGTGCCTGCCAAGGTCTCTGGCTTGGTGCAGCCCGCAGACAAAACGTGGTTTATATCAAGTCAAAGAAATGCTCTCTTTTGTCTTTCAGCAAAATTCAGCTCTAATTTGTGTGGCCTTTAAAGACCCTTTGTCACATGTGTGCAGAAGAGAAAGGAATTAATGTTGTGTCAGATAGAGAGCAAGGAGGGGGTGTCAGTGAAGGGCAAAGCTCCTCCTGTGCCCCTCATGAGCTGTGAGGGGCAAACAGGGACTGGAGAATCCTCCAAAGTCCCACCAGCCCTTCCCTGCTCCGGGCATGAGAGCTCCCACCCATCCCTGCCCACCTGCGCAGCGTGGAGGGCTGGCAGGTGACACTGGCAGTGCCACCAGCCCTGACAGCAGTGGCAGCCCCTGCCCACCCTGCTGTGCCCCCACGTGTCCTCACTGCCACGTGGCTCTCCGGGGTGACACGGAGACAAACACAACCTCGCTCTCACAATAACAGGCAATAAAAATTATGATTGCCAATATCTGGGAGGCACTTGTGAGTTGTGAGATGGAGAGAATTAACAGCTTGAAAAATTGTTGTCCCTGGCAGAAAGCAGAGCTGTAAATGCTGGGATTATTTCCCCCGTGCCATGGCTGCCAGTCAGCAGGGGATGGTGCAAGTGGGACGTGCTGTGGCTCCCACCAGGAATCATTTCCCCTCTCCCTCTTCCTCATGGGTGCTGGAGTTGTTGGAGTGTTTAATATGCAGCAAATGTAGCTGTGCACAGGTCTGTGGGTGTGTAAATCAGCTGTCAGGGGTCATGTCCACATGTCCCAGGCCACTTGTGTGTGACACCAGCCACAGAGTCATTCCTTCCCACCTGCAGGGCCAAAACTTGGTTTATCCTGAGTCTGTGCCTCTTCCTGCTCCCCTAAAGGGCTCTCAGTGTTCCTTTGTCCATGTTCTTCCTCTCATCATCCTGCTCTTGGCCTTCAAACTCCCATGATGTCATAAATTCTTGGGGCTAATTGTGCGTTCTGCAGGAAATATTCAAAGGCAACACTTTGCCCAATGGGCTAAAATACATTTGCATGAAGTGCTCATTGAGCAATTATGAATAACCTACAAGTTTTAAAAACAACCTCTTTGTGGCTAATTTGAATGTTTGCTGCAAAGTGCAGCATTTGCTGAATTAATGAGTCATTACAGATATTTCACTGAGCTCTGGTGGCACTGCCTGCTGCTGCAGGAAGGGCTTTTTATTCATCCACTGCACCTGTACCATTCCAGCGACATGCAATGCTTAATTTCTGCAAATTACTCCTACTAGAGCAATATGAAATACAACTAACTTGGGGGAAGGAGAGGTATACTTTAATTAAATCATCTTGCAATTAGTCCTTGAGTGATGAGGTGAAGGTGGTTTATCTCCCTGCAGTGGCACCAAACCACTGAGGAGATGCACTCAGAGGGAATTCCAGAATTTCCAGCGGCCTTCCAGTGCCTCAGCAGAGCTGGAGAGGGATTGGGACAAGGGATGGAGGGACAGGACACAGGGAATGGCTTCAAACTGCCAGAGGGCAGGGATGGATGGGATATTGGGAAGGAATTCCTCCTTGTGAGGGTGGGGAAAGCTGGGCTGGAATTCCCAGAGCAGCTGTGGCTGCCCCTGGATCCCTGGAGTGCCCAAGGCCAGGCTGGATGAGGCTTGGAGCAGCTGGAATAGGGAAGGTGTCCCTGCCATGGCAGGGCTGGGGCTGGATGAACTTCAGGGCCCTTTCCAACCCCAATAGTCCATGATTTTATGATTTCATAATCAGATGAGTTGTTCAACAATTGGACATTTCCTAAAAGCCTCTGAACAGCTCTTTGCTGCTGGCTTGGGACCACCCATATTTACAGCATTCAGTCTGATTCCATGAAAATTTACATTTCCTGAAATGCATTGGGCCCTGATTCTATAGAATAACACACAGAGAAACTAAAATATGCCATCAGTCAGATGTTCTGTGAGGAGGAGGATGCACAATATTGAGTGTAGATACTGGATTTGGTTCTTTGGGATCTTCTCAGCTGTGGGACTCTGGTTCTGCTCCTCTTTGCACTTTTGGGGATTTTTTTTTTTTGTACTTGGGGAGTAGGGAGATGTCAGCCCCTCACACCAGTGTCATGGTCCCCTTTGTCCCTTCCATGGTGACACAGAAGTCAGAGATCCACCCCAAACCTCTCCTAGGTGGGACAGAGCTTTCCCCACTCGTTTCCCTTGGGATTCTCTGCTGCAGGAGGAGATGGATGGCTGAGTGCTTCCAAAGGCACAACTCCCCCGGCAGCATTTAGCAGGATGTAAAGTTTTCCTCGTGATTTATTGTCCCCAGTGCTTTAGACAGACAAAATATGCTGGCAGTCTGTCCTGGCTGACACTGCAAACTTTGTCTGGAGCACAGAGCCCTCCACAGAGAGGAACATCTCTTGTTTGCAGACATCCAGGAGCCCCTTAGGAAGTCTCTGGGAATTCCTCTGTTGGCAGATTCTGTCCCAAATTGAAGAGCAAATGTTAAACAAAGAACACGTGCAGGACAAATCTGTCCTTCAATCACTGCTGTCTAGGTATAAAAACTAAATTTGTTTTTTAAAAAGCCCCTAAGTGCAGTTTAGCAGCAGAATTTGGGATGAAATCGTTGAAGGCAAGGAAATTCAGCAGCAATTCCTCCCTTTCCTCTCAGCCACCTGAACATTGCAAGAAGCAGTGGGATGGAACACAGGGGTAGTTTCATGCCAAATGTGATTTCTTGAAGTTCAGGAAACTGTGTTTATAGTAATAGAACTTCAGGTTCTGATAAGCAGCAGGTTCACAACACAGAGCCACACACGATGCAGACAGCACAATGCCTGAATTTAGATTTTGGGCTTGTCTTAGGTTGCTTAACAGCCTCAGTGTTACTTAAATGTAGGTGTTTAGTGTGTGGGTGCATGATCCTGTGTGTGTCTCTGTGTGTGTGTGCATTAATAGCAATTTGTGATAGATGCCTCTGGGGCCCACACATTCAATAAGGAAAAAAGGAGTTTTTATGGGAGATAACATAACTGTTTGCAATTTGGCTATTCATTGTATCTTTGGCATTTTATGTACTGCATTAGCTGAGGCAATTTCATGCATATGGATATAATGCATTAAGTAGCAGCATTTAAATATAGTGAAACTAATTTTATGATGATTAGTTGAAGGAAAACATTGCATTGGTATCATCTATACAGGAGCCAATTTGCATGAAAATGCCCAAAGTTGCTATGCCAACATTTTCTGTGTTGCCGGTCGGGGTCGTCTCTGTGTCAAGACTTTGTATTAAAAATCGGTCTCCAGTGCCCGTGTCTTTTAATTCATTGCAAGCTGTAGGCCATTTGCTCACAAAGCGCTTGCAGTAAAACAAATGAATAGCTAAAATACTCATTTGCATGATTCCCATTTGAAAACGATTCCCCTGAAATTAAGGAAGCGTGTGACTCGGTTGTGAAGATGGATGGGCAGATGAGCCGTGCAATTAATATTTTTCGGCGCTCTCTTTTAAAGCCCTCCTAAGACTCCGAGCAGCACATGCTGCCTCCCAGACAAATTGGGTCCCGCAACAGTTCCAGGGCTGCCATGGCAGCAGCTTGTTCCCACTCTCTCCCCTTTATTGTCTCACTTACATTATGCAGTAATTAAAACTATTTACCATTCCTACTTATCTGCCATCTGCTGCCATGCAAGTTTCCTCTCCTTTATAAAGCCATCTTCCAGGAGAGGAGCGGAGTCAAGGGCGGCCGGGGGGAGGGAGGAGATGCTCCTGCTTTCATTAATAGGTAGCGGACCAGGACGAGGTTGAGTGTTGTAAACAACCGGGTACTCGCACGGAGAGTGTCGTTTGCTGGCATTTACGTCTGGCCACCGTGGCGGGAGGAGTTTTGTCCTGGAGCAAACGGGGGCGGAGGGGAGCGGGCAGGGCAGGTGCCCGGGGATGCTCCTCTGCTTTCACACCAGGAGGGGAGCGGGCAGGGCAGGCGCCAGGGGATGCTCCTCTGCTTTCACACCTGGAGGAGAGCGGGCAGGGCAGGTGCCTGGGGATGCTCCTCTGCTTTCACACCTGGAGGAGAGCGGGCAGGGCAGGTGCCAGGGGATGCTCCTCTGCTTTCACACCAGGAGGGGAGCGGGCAGGGCAGGTGCCCGGGGATGCTCCTCTGCTTTCACACCTGGAGGAGAGCGGGCAGGGCAGGCGCCAGGGGATGCTCCTCTGCTTTCACACCTGGAGGAGAGCGGGCAGGGCAGGTGCCAGGGGATGCTCCTCTGCTTTCACACCAGGAGGGGAGCGGGCAGGGCAGGCGCCAGGGGATGCTCCTCTGCTTTCACACCAGGAGGGGAGCGGGCAGGGCAGGCGCCAGGGGATGCTCCTCTGCTTTCACACCAGGAGGGGAGCGGGCAGGGCAGGTGCCAGGGGATGCTCCTCTGCTTTCACACCTGGGCGCTGCTGACGGCTCAGCGACCCCTCAGACAGAGCGGGAGGCATGAATGAAGAGTTTGGGGTTGGTTTGGGTTTGAATGGACTCTGCTGTCGCCAATGGGAGGGAGCTGGCATTGCTGGGTGCAATCCTGCCGGGGATGATCGCAGCCAGGCTGGATCCACAGCAGGAGCGGCGCTCGGGGTCAGTGTATTGGAGAAATGCGATGGAAATGCCCAGAGACCTGCAGGGCTCAGGGAAAATACCGAGCTCGGGGCCCGAAGTGCTTAAATCCCCGCTGGGGTGGGGACAGGAGCGATGACAGCCAGGTGAACGCAGCCTGCCCGGTCCTGCGGGCAGATTTAGGGAGGGCAGGGCGGCCCTGCAGGGCTCGTTCCCAGCCGAATGGGCCAATAAAGCAGCTCCCGAGGTGCTGCCGCTAATAAAAAGTGAAGAAGCCGGCAATTACTGCCGCCCTCGTCGCGTAACTCATGCTCCAGATTATTTACAGTGACTCTAAAATTTAAAAAAATCCAGTTGGCTTAATTGGCTTTTTCTGCCGTGGGGATGCCAGCGAGGGAGGGCGGCACAAAAGCCAGGGACCAGCACGTCTGGAGCTCTGGGTCTGGTCGGGGTAGTCAGGAACAGTGCTCAAAAACACCGAACTTTGCTAAAAAAAATGCTAAAAAGCACTTTTTAGTTGTACATTCTCCTTTCTTCCAGCTCTGGCAGGCTGAGTTACAGCTCACAAAGCCAGCCATGGCACGCAGGACTCCGGCTGAGTTGGGTTTTTTCTTAGAAAGCCGTGGCAGTTCCACGAGTTTTCCATCGTTCAACTGCAATTGATTTTCTCAGTGCTCTTTTTTTAATATATAAACACTCAGGTCTGGATTTCAACTCTTTTTCGTGGCAGTCCCTGTTTTTGCCACCATCTCTTGGTCTGGAGAAAACATCAAGGGAAAGGAGGAGGAGAAAATGTTTCGTTCTGGGTTTGGGTTCTTAACCATCGGGGCTGTTGGTTTGAAGCATCATCCAAGAAACTCTGGTAGAAATAGTCCCAAATCTACAAAAATATGCAACAGGGAGAAATTGCTGCACTGGTGTTACAAACAACGCTGGCAAATGCTGCCAGGCTGCTGGGGTGGCTCGCTCAGTGCCCCAGAGATCCCTCCTGCCCACAAATCTTTGGGGATTTCGGGGTTCGGTGAGAACCAGCACCCAGCTTTTCAGCACTTGGTGGGCATTTCTCAAAAGCTGGATGCTCGAAGGACAGTCATTTCCCAAGCCATTGAATTCCTTTGTTACCGGGCAAATCCTTTTCATTCCTTGCCGAGTACAGCAGAGGGGGCACTGGATTATTCACAGACGCCCGGCTGAAACCCAAAATCACGGGGCTCCTTCTGGTCCTTTTTGGTGCCACACTGGGAGCACCTCGGGCACGTCCCAGTTCACCCAGCAGGATGGGACCACCCTGCTCTCCCCATTGCTCCTGAACCTCATCCAGATACGGCTGAGATCCACAGGAGGATGGAATTTGGCCTCACCACAGCGTAATTTGCTTTTTGTTTGGTGTTGGTGAGGTTGGGCTGCTAAAGGTTGAGTGAAACCTCTGGAAATCTTAAATATCCCCTTCATTGAAAGTTGAAAAACTGGCTGAGTTTTCTTTATGCCATCCAGCATCCCCATCCCTTTCAGTAAATGATTTTGCATCACAACCCTGCAAAAAAAAAATTACCATAGAGATCCCATTTAAGGCAAGGAGGAAAAAAATAATGTAAAAGGAAATATTTTAGGTAGGAGTTGAACAGCAAATGCTTTTTGGTCTCTGTGGGGAGTAATGATCCACAACAAGGACACAATTCTATATGCATGTAATATTATCACATGCTTCAAAAAGCTTTTAAATCACATAAATGCAGTTATGGACCATTGTACAAAATAAACATTCCACTTGTGTTTAGGCTGTTTTTAGTTCTTTGATCTAAAGTGATGCTTGCAGATTTTATTGCTTTGTAAATTAAAGCAGCTTTGATTTGATTGAACTAAATTAATAAGGCTTCTGCCTTGTTGCAAGATAACAACTACAGTATATTTTGGCTGCACTGCACGTAAGGAAACTGCAGTCTGTAACAATTCCACTGAAGCTTTGTGGAGGATTTCAATACCTATTTTAATTAAAACAAAAGCCACTAATGTGTTCCTTAAAGAGAAAAAAACCTTAGAAGTCCTTTTAAATCTATTTTAATATGTCTTAAGGACTAGAAGATAAATGGCAGGAGAGCTGGGCTCTGACAAGGGACTTTTTCTCCGCCTTTTGAATTTGCTTCTTGCACGTCTGAGGCCTGGCTCCTTTAGGATGATAAATCATGGAATCCTGGAATGGTTTGGGTTGGGAGGGACCTTAAAGCCCATCCCATCCCACCCCTGCCATGGCAGGGACAGCTCCCACTGTCCCAGGGGGCTCCAAGCCCCAATGTCCAGCCTGGCCTGGGACACTCCAGCAGGGACCTGTGGGCTCTGACCATGCAGGGAAGGCCCTCAGCCCACTTTAACCAATGTGCTGTGACATTTTCCAGCTAATTTCTCCTCTGTGGGGCTTTCCAGCACAGTCACCATCTTTAAGTTACTCTGGAGAAGCTCCTGTAACTCTCAGGAAGGTTTGGGATGTGGACATTCCTGGTTCAAACCATCTGATTATTTTAAGGAAGATTTTCGCTGCCTGTAGGTCTCCTTGGGGTTTTTTTCCCCTTGGGAAGTTTGAAACCAGAACTGCTTCTTGCTCAATTTCATTTCCAAAAAGAAAAAAAGCTTTCAACAAAAGCTGCTCTTTGAAATCTCTAACAATAAAAAAAAAGGCAGTGCCAAAAAGACAAAAAGACAGAGCTGCCACATCCTGACCACAGGGGCACCGTGGGAGGAGTGCAAGAACAGTTCCCAGCAGGGAAAAACTGGGAGCAAAAGGACTCCATTGGTGGGCATCCCCATGTGCCCCATCCCTGCAAGTGTCCAAGGCCAGGGTGGACACTGGGGCTTGGAGCAACCTGGGATAGTGGAAGGTGTCCTTTAATATCCTTTCCAACTAAACCTTTCTGGGATTCTGGGATCTGCTGGGGTTCCCAGACACAACTGCAGCTGGCAGGGCTCAAGCCTCAGCTCTCCCTGCACATCTCCAGGGATCTGGGATGGAAACAGCCAAAGAAAGTGCAAAAGCTCCCTAAAAATCTCTGTGGCCCCATTCCTGCAGCCCCTGGTTCAATAGTGCCCCATAAGGGACAGTGTTTGCTCAGGGGCTCTGTCCATTTTACCCCAGAAACTCAGACCCATCCAATCTCCCCTCCTTCACCACGTGGGTGGATCTGCCCCTCACAGCAGTGCTGCGATGCTCCCCAGTGTTTTTCTAACTGGTTTGGAAGGACAGATTTACTGGTCCAACCTTTGCATGGGCAGGGGACCCCTGGTCCTGATGCTGAGCCCCAGTCTCTGCTGTGAGCTCAGCTGTGGGATGAAAAACCTGCCCCAGGCTCATCTCCCCCAGCAGCAGCCCCAGCTCCCCATCCTTCCCCTCCTTCTTATTCTTTTCATAAATAATTTTAATATAGTCCAGAGTGGCTCAAAACAGGAAACTCTGCTGTTTTAGTTTGGTCTGGAGTCAATTTTCCTAATCCCTGCGGTGGAGTTGCTAAGTTACCCTATCCCAGGGCCCTCGCTGCTGTTTTCATGTGGAAAAAAAAAATAATAATCATAAAAAAAATCAGTTCTTCCCTAAAGCAGCAGAGTTTGGGAAAGCTGCGGCTCGTTCTGTGCCAAGGGCTGGGCACAAGGAGCCTTTGCAGAGCTGCCCTCTGAAATCCCCTTTGAAACCCAGCCCTGGAAAAGCCAAGCCCTGGGCGGCTCGGCCGGGGTCAGGAGGGTCAGACAGAGATGAAATGAAAGACAAACAGCGGCCGTGGAAAGCTTTCCCTGCCATCTCCTCGGGCCTAATGAGCCCTGGCTGCGCGCCTGGACCGAGGCCAAACATTCATTTACCACAAATCTTCTGTAAATGATTACATTACCTTACATTAGTTTCTGTAGTACCCCCAACTGTTCCTTCCAAAGCAAGTTAAGCAGAAGGAAAGCTGCCACTTCCCTGTAATTATTCTCCCCTGGCCACTGGGCCGCGCTCCTGCCCGGAGGTGTGGGACGGAGGGGGACAATTCTGCCTTCCTGCAGTGGCCTCTTGGACACTGCTGCCCTGGGTGAGGGAACAGAGGTTCCCAGTGTGGGATGGAGGGTGCAGAGCAGGGATGCTGCTGGAGGTGCAGAGCCTCCCCAGAACTGCAGCTGGGAACAGGAGCAGGTGATAATCATGGAATGGTTTGGGTGGGAAGGGACCTTAAAGCTCACCTCATTCCAAGCCCTGCCAAGGGCAGGGACACCTTGCCCTAGAGCAGGATGCTCAGAGTTGCTTCACAGCAGCAGTGATGGGTTGTCCTTTTGCTCCTGAGGTCTCCTTGGCTGCTGGAGGTGCCTGGGGCTGAAGTTTGGGCCTCAGCAGTGTGACCAGGCTCACAGGGAGGGAGGCCATGGCATCCCTGCTGCACTCCAGGCAGGGCAAAAGCCTAAGAGAACTCTTTGGCTTGTGAGCTCCAAGTGTGGTGTCATCCCAAATCTGGAAGTTTTAGAGAAACCCCATCTCTCCCTAAGCAATTCCTCTTTTTTCCCACTCCACCTCCTCCTTTCCCTACAGCAAAACCACTTGGCGCAGCCCCTCCTCTCTCTGCAGCGATTCCCCAGCTCCCTCCTCTCCTCTGCTGGGCTGCTTTGTCCGAGCTGTGTTTGCCTTCTGGGGCTCCTCTCTCCAGCCCAGCCATGTGCCTGTGAGTGATGAAAGAGCAACTGGGCCCTTCAGCCGGGTGCAAATTCACGCTCTGCTGGTGTGAACTACTTTTCCTTGATGGGATTGACAACCACACGGTGATTTCTCCCCTCTCCACTCCTCCTCACATGACAGATTCCTGTGGCTTGCAGTACAGGGCCAGTTTATTTATTTTCCCCCAGCCCTACATGTGCAGCCCATGTTGCAGAGAGGCAGAGTGATCCCTGTCCTGACAGTTTTCCATCTCCCCAAGGCACAGGAAATAGCATTGCTTCGCCTGCCAGGGCTGCAGTTACCCTGGAGGCTGGGGCTGGGGCTGGTTTGGTGCTCAAAAACCCTTGGGAAGATGCTTTGAGATGAGCAGCAAACTAAAAATAATCCCTGGGAGTCAATTCTTTCTTAAATTAAGCCAGGGAGCACCGGAGCTCTCTGTTATTCCCAGGTGTGCTCCCCTCCCTGTGTCCTCCCTCCCTTCTTCCAGCCTTTTCCCCAGGCCTTCTGTAATCTGCCATTTGTTATTGATTTTATTTAAGCTGCAGCAGTTTGTTATTATTATTAATTCCAGGCACATTTTTAACAGCACTAATAGGCTGGAAGAGAGAAGTGCTCTCATTTGCACATCCCTTCTCTCTGGAGGTGATTTAAGCCCATCCATCTCCCCAGAAAAAAAAAAAAAACTGGGAAAGGGAGATAAAGGCTGTAAATTGTGAGTTTCAAGTGCTGAGGTGTGAGTGAGAGGGGCGGGAGGTGACACCAGGAGGTGTTTAATTATCATCCTGTGCCATCACAGGTGATAAGGGAATGGAGCTTCTGCTGCCTTATGGGAACCCAGGAAGGCAGTGGTGATCCTGCAGTTCCTCCCCATTAGACAGACAGCCCAAACAGCCAAATATTGGCTTAAAATGTTGTAATTTGGCCACATGTTGGCAGCTTGCTCTGGAGCTTGTCCTTGTGCTGAAATCCAGAGGTTCATCTGAGGGAGCAGGGATGGAGGGAGCTGCTGCTCTTGGGTACATCCGTGCTCCTGCAGCTGATGTTTGCTGCTCACACCATGGGAGGATTTCCCAGCAAGGGAAAATGCCTTTATTAAGGGAAATTTTGGAGTAAATAACTCCTGGATTATGCTTGCCAAGCGCTGCCTTGCTTGGAGACATTGGGCACCCTCAGAGTTCGAGGCTGCCCTTGGAAAACCTGTGGGACTCTTTGTTGGCATCTCCCCGTTCACCTCCTGGAGTGGAGGAGCCTTTTCCAGGATTGAGGGAAGGTCACTGCTGTCCTGAGAGGTCTGGTGTGGGCAGGAGCTGCTCCCGGTGCCATGGATGCCATGGATGCCATCACTCCATCGATGCCATCACCCCATCAGTGCCATCCCTCCATCAGTGCCACCACTCCATCGATACCATCCCTGCCATCAATGCCATTGCTGCCTCCACTCCATCGATGCCATCACTGCCATCGATGCCATCACCCCATCGATGCCACCTCTCCATCAATGCCATCCCTGCCATCGATGCCATCACCCCATCGATGCCATCGTTCTGTCACCTCCATGCACGCGGCTCCGCTGTCCCTCTGGGCCTGCAGGAGATGAAAGCAATCAGAATAACAGTGGGACACGAGCTGTGTGCAGGAAAATCCCAATTTTGAGGCATCACAAAGGGGCCCTGGCTGGATCCGAAGTTGCTGCTTGCAGGAAGTTTGCCTTTTGTTTGATCTATTTTGCGCATCCCTATTAAATAACTAATTATTTAACATCTTTTAAAGCTTTGCTATATATTACAGCAGGCAGGACACAAATGGCTGCTTTTAATAATATAAAAGCCCATTAGCTTCATTTACTGTTAATGTTAAAATAAACATGAGGCAATTTAGATATACTATTCCAATTTCACGGAAACTTTGATGTTTTTCTTCTCCACTCACATAATTAAGGGAAAAAACTACTAATGATATTAAGTTTGTACAGTGTTAATGACAGAAACAAGCTGCAGTAGAAATTGCAGCCATTAATATGGAAAAATAAAATATTTAACACAGGAGATAAATGAAAGCAATTTTAATAAAGTAAAATGAAGAAAATTAATTTTAGAAACTTTCAGCATTCTTAAAGCGCTCTCGGTTTGTGACACGTTTTGTGTGGTTTTCTGGTCGAGATTATTTATGATTATTTTTAACACCTACCTGTTTTCTTTTTTTCTCTTCCCATTGTTTTCTCTGAAGGTCGAATTCTGCCCTGATTTACACCCCATAACCTGGCAGCAGCTAAAGGTGAGCTCATCTCTAGGAGATGCTTTATCACAACCTTTTTTTTTTGGGAATCAGGAGCCCTTCAGGCATTTCAAACCCCCAAATGCCATCTGGGGATGCAGGGTGGTGCTGCCTCATGGGATGGGGCTCATCCAAGTGGCACCAGCACGGCTATACAGCACTCCAAGGGGATGTGTGGCAGGGTTTGTGGCTCAGGAGAGTTGGGGTTGGGAACAAGGTGGGGCTGTGGGAGTTGAAGGCTGAGCCTCAGGGGCACAGAGAGCAGCTACAGGGGCTGTGCTCCAGCAGGATCTGGGCTGAGACCACCACAGCATGGAAATCTGAGTCCTGGGAGCAACCTGGAGCTTGGCCAGAAACCAAAGGGGTTCTGTGGTCAGGGCAGGAATAACCTGCGGGGTGCAGCAGCCAACACCAGCCTGTGCTCCCCCTCCCATGGGCTCTGCTGCCACAGAGACCAGAGCAGAGAGGAACATCCCTCTGCTCCCCATCACACCTGCTTCCCACAGGAGAGGGGCAGGGAGGGCTCAGCCCCAAGCAGAGAAGCTCTTGCTTCATGGCTCAGCCACCCAGGCCCCACCATCCTGCTCATTTTGGAGCCCTTAAAGTGAATCCATTCCCAAGAACAGTCCATTCCCACATTTCCAAACTTTGGAGGGAGGACAATTGGCACCCACGTACATTTCAGCCTCTCTTCCACACCATCAGCTCCATCACTAACATGTGGCAGCCTTTGCCAGCAACCAATCTTTAGCAACAGCTCGGTGATTTTTTTTTTTTTATTCTGATGCATTTATTTACAGGAAATGATTAATTAAGGAATTCTTTTCATTGCCATTAATAGTTTTGCAGACAACCCGACGAGATAATCATCACACGCTGGCAATCACTTGCCATCAATTATCCCCACGCTGCTGCTGTCAGTGGATCACAGCCCCTACCTGGTGGGAGTCACTGCTGGTGCCACCGAGGCATTTTCCAGAAATGCAGGGCTGGGGAGGATGGGAAACAGCTTCCAGACAGGCTCTGAGATTGATATGCACGCCAAAGGGAAATGCATTAAACTATTTAACTGCCTGGAAATCCAGCATAATGAACATCCAAAGGTATCTTATTACTAGTGCACTGTAGCTTGCCTTTATTTATTTGTTAGCATTTAAATTTTGTTCCAATTAGTTCTTGTGTTGGGAACACTCCTGCTGCAGGGGTGGGTCCTGCTGAAGACACTCAAATCTGTGTTTCTGCTCAGGTGGGAGTGGGAAGGGAGGGGGATGAGGAATGGCAGACAGGGAGCAGCCAGGTCAGGGATGGTGGCAGCACCGACAGGGACCTGGCCTTGTGGAATTTGGGTGGCCCTGGATGAGCTCTCCTGTCCTTCCCCATGCCACCATTTCCCCAGCCAGGGCCCATCACCAGGGGCTTGTCACCACCTCCACTCCCTGTTCCCACATCACAGAATCCTGAAATGGTTTGGGTTGGAAAGGACCTTAAAATCATCACATCCCATCCCCTGTCATGGGCAGAGCCACTTTCCACTGTCCCAGGCTGCTCCCAGCCCTGTCCAGCCTGGCCTTGGGCACTTCCAGGGATCCAGGGGCAGCTCCAGCTGCTCCTGCCAGGGCCTGCCCACCCTCCCAGGGAAGGATTTCTTCCCAAAATCTAATCAAAACCTATCCTCTGGCAATGTTAACCTGCCCCTTGTCCTGTCACTCCAGTTCCCAATGAATTTTCCCTCTCCAGCTTCCCTGTAGCCCCTTCAGATCCTGGAAGGGGCTGTGAGGTCTCCACAAAACCTTCCCTTCTCCAGGCTGAGCAGCCCCAGCTGTCCCAGCCTGTCTCCATAAAGAGGGGCTCCAGTGCCCTGATCCACCCCATGGCCTTCTCTGGAAGTGCTCCAACATTTCCAGGTCCATCTTTTGTTGGCAGCACCAGAGGTCAGCACTGCCTGTTGGATGTTTTAGGAAAAACCCCAAACCCTTCCTGCCCGGGCTGTGTGTGTGCCCCCAGTGAGGTGTGAGGAGCACTGAGGAGCTGTGGTGGCCTCCTGCTCTCCCTGGGAAGAGCCAGGCACCCAGTGAGCAGAGATTTTGGGAAACTGGACCAGCGTGCTCAGCAACGCCTGAGCCTCTCAAACATGCCAGAAGGACATTAAATGGAACGTATTCAGTGCTAAGAATTATGGTATCTTTAGAACCTAAAGTGTATAATTAAATTATAACATCTGAGATTGGAATTGCTTTCTCACTTGTAGGGGGAAAAAAAATAAGACATTTTAATAACATGTCATAAGTTTTACAGTTATTGGATTTTCAAATTGTTTACAAAAGCAATATTGTTCAATTGCATTGTTGTTTTGTTGGGGTTTTTTTCTTAAGTCTTTTGATAAAAAGAATAAACTAACAATAATGTTCCCAGGAGGTAGAACAAAATTGCATTTCACTTTTGTTATTTGTTTAATTATCCATTTAGCCAGTCAGTATATAAAACTCATTTTCAGCAGATTCCTCCTCAAAGTCTCTGGCTCCAGCTGTAACTGCAAAGAGCTTTCAACTTTTATTTAACATTAATAACCCAAGGAAATCCTGGTGTTCAGGTACTGCAGCACCTTGCCTGCCATTCCAGGGACATGAGTAGGAGAGATCATCAGGCTGGTAATTCCCAGTTTTCAGGATTGGAGGGGAACACTGGCTCACAGTGTCCTGTTTATTTTCAATAGGAAAACACAGGGGAGTCCTAAAAATCCACAGTCTCTGGTGGTTTTACAAATCTTGAGCAGTTTGGGGGGCTGTGCCCTCTCATTCTGAGCCCGCTGGGATTCTTTTCCTGGCTGTTCCTCCCTGTTTGTAGGAGAAGACCTTGGGCCAGGAGAGGGATTCTCCAGGCCATGACCTGGCTGAGGTTCACATTTGAAAGGTGATTTGTGTTAGGACAGGACCTGATCCCATGGCAGGTTTGGCTGGTTGTGTCTTGGTTTCAAGGAGATTTAATTAATTCATTTAATCAGTAGCTTTCTGTCTTCATCAAAACGTCTGTATTTCTACAAACCCATCAGTCCCAGCAGCCTTTAAACCCATGATTTGCTTGGCAAGGAGAAGTTGGGCATGGCTGGAATCCCACCAAAGCACTCAGTGGCTCATCTGTGTAGATGCTCATGTTGAAGCTGTTCCTGTTCATGGCACAGGGTGGAACCAGATGACCTTGAAAGGTCCCTTTGAACCCAAACCATCCTGTGATTTTGTGATTTATGATTCAATGTTTTATGATTCTGTGATTTTCATTACTCTGTTTCCATGATTAGCAAGCACTGCACAGTATGTCCATCAGTGTTTTCTCTCTTTCAGCATCTCCTTCCAGAGGCTGATTCCTGCCGTGTTTGAAGCACAATTGCTGATATTCAGGATCATCTTCCAGCCCCTCCTCATAGCAGGGAGCAGCAGGATCCCACCCATTCCTGGGAGCTCCGCAGGACACCCCAGTGATAAAACCCTGGTTTTTGGGATTTACGGGCACATAACCCCCCAGAGCAGCACCTGAGCTGGAGACTGTGGGAAAACAAAACCAAAGAGGTGTAAAATGGAGCCACTTTCTTTCCCAGCCTGCGTTCCTGGGATGAGGCAAAAGAAGGAGCTACTCCATCCCTCTGGAGCTGCCTGCTCCTCCTGCCAGCACATATCGGCTGTTAAATGCTTACCCAGCACCGGGAGGGGGTTATTAGGAGCAGTGAATTCCTTTGATAAGTTCCCAGGTCATAAAGATGTTTGACTCCTCATTTGCACGTTCCTCTTGGAATCGATCAAAGCGGAAAAGCTGGAGGGTAAAAATCGATAAGGGAGAAGGGTCTGTGGGAAGACGTATGGATAGAGCTGGGCAGGGGCAGGGCAATCAGTTATTGTGCTAATTGATGGCAGGATGAGAACTCAGAATTGATCAGAGGCTGCCTGAGCTGATACAACTCAGTGGCTCCAGAATCCTGCTCTGGAGATGTCTCAGAGGGATGCTCGGATCAGCTGCACCGTTCCCAACCTGCTCAGCTGCAGGGGTTTATTGACAGGGAAAAGCAAAATGAGCCTGGCTCTGGGTTAGATCCCCAAAAAGCAGGACTCTGCTGATCAGGGCTCCTGGTATTCCAGCAGATTTCCACTGCTACGTGGATCCAGGGGCTGTTGATGTATCCATGAATCACCCACCCTCTCCTCCACTGAGGGTTTAGAGCAACCTCTGCCTCCCTCCAGTGCACCACAGGACATCAAGGATAAATAATTCACCCTCCTGACACCAATCTTGTGGGCTGGAGTCTGTCCAAAGGAGAGAGGAGACTGAGGCACAGGCACAGTGAAGAGCTGGTTGCTCCTGAACCTCACTGTGAGAGGAGATCAGAGATCAGGAGATCAGCTGTGCACCAAGGCTGTTCCCATTTTTTGCAGAGTGTTCCCAGCACTGCTGCTGTGGTATGAGACAGGAATCCTCCTGCCTCAGGCTGCCCTGGAAGGCACAGGTTTGACATTCCCAGTGAGTATTTCTGGATGAAACAGAGCTTGAACACCAGAGGGAAGCCTACAGATCCCTTTTCTTGGAAGGCATTTGATCAGATAAACCAGATCCAATCCACCTGCTTGTGCCCTCCAGGTGGGAATTCCCATTTTCCATGGGACAAACTGTGCTCCAATTCTCCTCCCTGCAGTTCCTTGAAACAAATCATACTTTGGGGATAATTTCTGGAAGATCTGCCCTGAAGCTGGATGGGAGGAAGGTCAAAGCCACCTCCATTGCAAAGCTCCAGCAGTGACCCCACAACAGGAACATCAGTGCCAGCACTGGGAATTCTGAAGACCAGGTAAGAAAAGAAAGAGTTTAAACAAGGATCAGCCCTGGGGCAATGGGGTGGAAGGTGACCAGGCAGGGTTCTTCCATTCCTGTGACCCTTCCTTGGCCACAGGGAGCTGCCCAGAAAGGGGCTCTCCTGGTGCCCAGATACCTTGGGCTTTTCACTGCCCTGCAGCCAAGAAAAGGAAAGGAAAAACAAATTTCTTGGTAACAGCTGTGTTTCCTTAACAAACAACTGTTCCCTTAAAACATCCAGGATGACAAGTTGACAGTAATGAAGTAACATCTGTCCAATCAGTGCACTTTTTGGCAGCTCTGGAGCCTCTGAGTGAACGTTCCCTAATGTTCACCAGACACTCGCAGCACCTGCTCTGCACCCCCAGCCTCTTAGGCTGCCTCCAAATGCAGAACAGATGTGAGGGCTGAGATAAAAAGCTTCCCCAAACAATCTATCAGTCTAATAGCATTGATCAGATAAAACTATCCTGGAACATCGCTTGCTTTGCTTCGGGCACCTTCCACCTTTCCTGGGCATCAACCCTGCTGTTAACCCTTGCAGGGTGCCAGGAGGGAGGGCTGGGGCTCTCAGGACCCAGCAGGGCCCACAGTCCTGTTTTGGGCTACTATTATTATTATTGTTGTTGTTGTTGTTTTGTTATAGATGATGGTGATTATTAAGTACATGGTGGGATTTTTGGGGTGCTCTGTGCAGAGCCAGGAGTTTGTCTCAGTGATTCTTGTGGGTCTCTTCCAACTCAGGATAATCTATGATGCTGTTGATGGGAATGCAGCATAGGATATGAATTCCTGCAAGGCTCTGCTGGGAGCAACAGTGGGACAGAAAGACCATCCATGGATTAAGAGAGATGTTTTCCATGGCGGCATGGGGGTGCTGTTGGCATTGCATATGGCACTGGGGACACCTGGCATATCCAGAGCAGTTTGTTTGTGGCAAATGAGCAGGGAAGGGCAGCTTGGGCAGCTGTGAAATTCATCTTCTGAGGGGCAGCTTGTCCTGGCTGTGGAATTCCCCTTCTGAGGAGAATTTGTTCTGTCTGACCCAGGGCAGGGATAGCGGGGCTGGAAGGATGGGCTCTGTGGATCTGGAAGGAGGAGACCAGGAGATACTGATGTCTCTGCATCACCCCCAGCTCCCTGCTGCTATAGAGAATTATGAAATCACACAATGGTTTGAGTTTAAGGCTCCTTGGAGCTCATCTCATCCCAGGCATGAGCAAGTGGCACTTCAGGACTGTTTATTTTCTCCCAGATTAGCTCAGGCCCAGCTGCAGCTCGGGGGTCAGCAGCTCCGGCCCTGGAAGGTGCTGCCATCACTGGTTTTTGCTGTTCATTTCTCAGCAGCCTCTCTCATCCCCTTGGCTCGGTGCACTGAGAGGGTCCCTGGGCTGCTCTCCCTCATGGGGACACATTTCTGGGCCTGTGCAGTGACAACACGAGCAGCCGTTCTCCTTGCCCTGGCTTTGGCTTGGCAGCCCTTGCCGCACAGCCGGGAGGGGTGGGAGCGCCTGGGAAAGTGGGGAGCAGCAGATCTGGCCTTTGCGTTAGGAGGAAAAGCAAGAAAAGGAGGAAAAAGCAGCGCCGGCAGGGCCGGGAGCGGGGCCGAGCTGAGCCCGGCTGCGCTGCGTGTCCGCGGCCACGGGAGGGCGCGCGGAGCCCGGGAACGGCACAGGAGGGCCCTGAGGGAACGGCTGAGAGCGGGCTGGGGCTGTGAGGGAACGGCCGAGAGCGGGCTGGGGCTGTGAGGGAACGGCCGAGAGCGGGCTGGGGCTGTGAGGGAACGGCCGAGAGCGGGCTGGGGCTGTGAGGGAACGGCTGAGAGCGGGCTGGGGCTGGGAGGGAACGGCCGAGAGCGGGCTGGGGCTGGGAGGGAACGGCTGAGAGCGGGCTGGGGCTGGGAGGGAACGGCCGAGAGCGGGCTGGGGCTGGGAGGGAACGGCTGAGAGCGGCTGAGGGCCCTGAGGGAACGGCTGAGAGCGGGCTGGGGCTGTGAGGGAACGGCTGAGAGCGGGCTGGGGCTGGGAGGGAACGGCTGAGAGCGGCTGAGGGCCCTGAGGGAACGGCTGAGAGCGGGCTGGGGCTGGGAGGGAACGGCCGAGAGCGGGCTCGGGCCAGACTTCCACAGGGTCCTGAGGCGTTGGCTTTGCCCTCTCTGTTGCGGCGTTTGGAGCAGTTAAATCATCAAAGGTTACGTTGGAGGGAGCCTAAAGCCCATTCAGTGCCACCCCCTGCCATGGCCAGGGACACCTTCCTCTGTCCCAGGCTTCTCCAAACCCCAATGTCCTTAGCCAGTGCCAGGGATCCAGGGGCAGCCACAGCTGCTCTGGGAATTCCAGCCCAGCCTCTGCCCGCTCTCCCAGTCAGGAAATCCTTCCCAATATCCATCTAAATCTCACCTTTCCCAGTGTGAACCTATTCCCTGTGTGCTGGGGAGGGATCCCTTTGGGACAAGGGATTCCCTCCATCCCCTGTTCCAAATCCCTCTCCAGCTCTCCTGGAGCCCCTTTTGGCACTGTAAGAAGTTCTGAAGGTTCCTTTGAAACTTCCCTGTTGGGTCCTCTCTTCCTGCTCACAGTTCCTGGTACCAAACGTAAGTTATTTAAACCTGGGCCACTTGTACAAACGAAACAAATTAATTTATAAGAAGCCAGAGCATTAATAGGTACATCTGTCTTTTAAAACTCATGGAAGTTCACTGATCTACTTCAGCTCAGAGCACACACATGGACATAATGTGGTATTTTTTGAGTGGGAAGGAAATTTGATACCAAAGTTAAATAATCCTGCCTGAGCTTCTGGGACAGGGATTGTGCTCACAGGCTGGCAGCAGAGCATGGCAGGCCCTGCCATGATTCCAGCTATCATGGGACAAAACCGTGGATTTGTTGTCCCATTAACACAAAGCCAAGATGAGTTAGCAGAGGTAGAAGGTGAAAGGTTTGTCTGCAGGCTCGCCTGGAGTCAGAGGGGTCTCAGCTCATTTTGCATGAAGTGCAGCCAACCATAGCCTCAGCATCAAGGCTCAGGGCCATTGAGTTTATGTACATTGATTTCACACCTTCTCTCATTTGCCTTTCCTCTCCCCAGTCCTTTCCTGCAGATAAATTTAAGGCCCAGCAGAGAAGGAACATCCTTAGCTGGAAAAATCAACTGTGGCAAATTCGCGATAAAAGTCAATCTTCCGTGCACCTTTGTTTTACTGGGTGTTGTAAGAAATTAGACATCTATGTTATCCAGCTGGATTTTCACCCTGGGCACGCTGAGTTTTCCACAGGATGGATCAAACAGGAGGGAGGTTGCTGTGCTTTGCTCTCCTGAAGCCCAGTCCCAGCAGCAGCACTCCAGATCCCTGGAAATACAGACCCTTAGACGAGGATGCTGGGCAGGGATTTCTGTGTTTCTTTTTTAGGCTGGAATTGGAACCATTTTAGTTTTAGGAAAACCAATTGGCTGTGCAGGCACATTTATCTGAAGTGGGGGATATTGGTCCAATGTTGCAGCAATGAGGGGAGAACCTCACCCCCCATTTCTGGTGCCCCTTTTTCTTTCTGGGGTTCTCTACAGCAAACATCAGTTTGCAGCTCTTTTACTCTTTTTTCCTGCCTTATGCTGCAACTTGAAACAAGTAATTGCCTTTAGCCCAGGAAAAAATAGAATCTGTATTGTTTCCTGCATCCTCTCCAGTCCCCATTCTCTTTCCCCACTCTAGCACAGTTATTCAGTTTATAAATTTGACAAATGCTTGTCAGGGCACTTCAGACATCAACCCTGAGCTGGTTTGATTGGCAGCAGTGAGATCCTGGGCACGTTTGCAAGAAGCATCTCTGAGCTGTGGGTCCAGCAGTGGGAACTGCTGTTATGAGCTGGGCTCATCCTTAGGGAAAAGCCTTCCCCATCCCCTGAGGGACCCAGTTCTGCAGGAGAGCCACAGCCCTGGCTGTGCCAAGTGTTCATCCCACTGGAGGAGCGCAGCCCCAGCTGCGAGGCGTGAGCTGGATGAGGCATCTCCTTCCAGGCTTTGTTTGGACAAAGCAGTGCTGCTCCCAGCTGCAGTGTTTGATCTTTTCCAGAGCTGAGGAGATAAGAGCAGGGTCCTCAGGGAGCTGGGAAACCCTCCCTGCTCTGCAGAGTGAGGCGAACGCTCTGAGCAGCACTGGGATCCTCAGGGGAGGGAGTGCTTTTCTTACAGTGCCATAAATCACAGCTCCAAGGCTGCTCTGTCAGAAGGGAGAAGCAGGGAAGGGGCAGTGGAGCAGTTTTTAACCCTGGATCACCTGGAGGGCTGGGATGTGCCCTGGTGTGGCAGAGTTGCCCTGTGTGTGCCAGTGTGGGAGCTGTGCTACTCTGCCCCACTCCTTCATTTCTAATTGGCAATTACGAGCGGAGCAGGTCAAAGAAAATGTCTACAAAGTCATCACACCTTCCCCTAGAATAAATCTTCTCTCTTTCTAAGTAGAACAGGGGAAGAAAGAGGAGGAGGAGGTGACTTAGGGGAGGAAGGATATTCTGGAGTAAGGAATGCCCAGGTTGGCACCACTGTGAGCGCCCCAGAGAATTGTGGTGGAGCAACCTCCTCATTCACAACCATCAGCATCGGGGGTGACTGTAGGGAAACAGTGACCAAAACTCCTCATGGCCTTTGCTGTGTGTATCCCACAAAAATGTGCTTTCATCCCAGAATAACAGGGGAGAAAGTCTGTGGTTTCATCCCTGCCGTCTACAAAAGGGATAAAACCCCCTTATCTCTCAAAGCCATAAATGGCTGCTTTTCTTAGGGGTTTGGGAACAGGGTGACGTGGCATGGGGTGATTCATGCAGCCAGGGCAGCAGGAATTCCTCCTGAAAGGTGTCCTTCCCTCAATCTGCTTTGTGCCGTGTGAGTAACAGGGAACCTCAGCTCTCTGTTATTAATATGCCATCAGACCATATGTTCTCAGCCTCAGCCCATATGTATTTTTGAAAAGAACCACCTGTGAGTAATTCTGCCTCCTCAGAGGAGTGAGTAAAATCTGCTTCGGTGTGTGTGTGCTGTGTAGGGAAGGAGGACTACAGGTTTTTAGGGAATTTGTAGGAATTTCGCTGTTTTGGGCCCGCCCTGCTGCGGCTCGGGGGTTACCTGGTCCCTGTGCCATCAGCTGTGCCGCCTCACCGCGGCACAAAGCAGCCCTGAGGAGAGGCTGTTGTTGTTTTCAGGGCATGGTTCTGCTGTCTCAGGTTATTTGAACAGCTGCCCCGCGGGGTGCAGGCGGAGCCGGGATCGCAGCGCTGCCGGTGACTCACCTCCGCTGCCAGGGACAAAGCACAGAGCCAGCGGGGATGCCAACGGTGAGAGGCTGCCCTGCTCCTGCTCGGGGTGCTGCCAGGGCTCAGTTACCCCAGACAGGCAGAGCTGTGTGCCTGACCCTGGCCACAGGCTCCTTTTTATTTACCTCTGTTTTTAAGGGATTTCAGATGGACCGAGGCCCTTTGCAGAGCTCTTAGAGCCTCTCACCCACTGCAGCCCTAAGGGATACCCCAAAGACAGTTGTGACTCTCCCATTTTCTGAGGGTCAAATCCCTGTCTGAGCTGCTGGGGATGGCTGCACCCCCACCTGAGAGGCAGAAGGATAGACCCACTGAGAGGGGCAGCTGCCCTTTGGAAAGAAACTTCACCTTTTTGGTTTCAGGGAAGCCAAGGCGCTATTGCAGCAGCAACCACGGGCCAGTGAAAGTCTGGAAGTAGCTATTGTTTGCAGATGCAGGAGAAAATGTTTGCTAAACACGTAATGAATCTGTGTTTTAAGGGATTGAAACCACATGCCTGTGTGGCTGATGTGTGGATTTCTTAATGGTAAAATGTTAATGAAAAACTCTTGGGCAAGCCAATTCCCGTAAGCCATATAGCCCAAGCCTGTGTGATGCTGGGAATGCAGGACAGAGGAGCAGAATTTTTTTAAAAATGCTGTGAATACAACAGAGGAGTTGTTTCCCATCCCTTTCATGCCCTGCCCGTGCTCTCCTCACTCTCCTGGCACACACGTGGCAAAGCCCGGGATAATTCCTGCCCCTTGCAGGAGGAAAGAGTGCACATGTGGAAAGCTGGCACCTTGGATCACTCCCCTCCGTCTGAGCAGGCTGGCTGCAACTCACAGAGGCTTTTTTCCCTTGCAGACGGAAAATATTGCTCAGTGGAGCCCCAGGATTTGAGTGACACAACAACAATATCCCCTCCAAGCGTGTGGGGCAGCCAGGTGAGAGAGGCTTTGCTGGCACCGCCAGGGATGCGCTGACGCTGGCTCCTGGCCCCGGCCGGAGGCTTCGAAGCACACGATGCTTTCCAAGTGGGATTGCACCTGGAGATTTGCACCTTCTCCAGCCTAGAAGGAGCAGCCAGAATGGCAGTGCCTTGCTGAGGCTGTGCTACAGCCACTGCCCAGGTATTTTCCACCACAGTTTCGTTTTGAGGGGTTAAAATTGCCCAGGAGTTACACCCAAGTTTTTATCAGGGCTTCAGATTTGGGTTTAGGAGGAAATCCAAGCTTTTGGGCAAGGTGTTGGATTTCGATGCTCACTGCGTCCAGTCAGTGGAGCCATTCAGAAACATCAGCTCCCCGTGGCTTTGCAGAGAGCAGATCTGCTCCCAGCACACAGTCCCAGTTCAAAGGGACAGGGAGGTCACTGGTGCTGCAGGGACAGCAGCATCACCAGCAGGCACCGAGCTCCCAGCCACCCACCAAATGCCAGTTTGGGCAGGAGTAATGCAAATTGCTGCTTCCCTGGGTCATCCAGGGCACTCAGCAAAATCATAGAATGGTTAAAGTTTGGAAAAGACCTCCAAGATATTGAAGTCCAACCAAGTCCTTCAGCATACATTTAACACCAAGTCTATTAAAGATTCAGTTAAGCACAATTGCTCATTTTAGTGCCTCACTTGGCTCAGGCACCAGATACAGTTGCTGTATGTGCCATTCCCTTTTAGCCTGCTTTCCTCTCTATCATTTGGGCAGCAAATGCTTGCTCAACCCCAGTTTGCTCCAGCTGCAAAGCTTCACTCCTGCTTTTTAGAGAAATTAGGAAGTTGTACGTTGTGCAAACAAAGTGTGCCATGTGTGGCCTGAGAGTTTCATTCATTCATTTGTTTAGGAGAAAGAAAGGGAAAAGCAAAAGGCCCCAGTGCAACTAAGAAAACAGTAATTGGGAAATAAAATTTGAGTGACGATCATTTCGGGTCCACTGGGGTTATGCATCATGTGTCAGGGTCTGGAAGGGAAATGGGCTTATCAGATCCTTTGCCTTTTGTACAGATAAAGAAAATATTTCCTTACAGAAGAACACCATAAAATCTGGCACCAAAAGTCTGTCTTGGCTCGGTGGCAAGAGTACAGTGTGTGGATTTGGTCCATAAATGTGGTGAAAATCCATATTCCCAAGCAGAGAAGCTGTGCAAGGCAAAGTTTCCAGAGCAGACCTGACCTTTGTTTATGAATCACTTAAATCATACATTTAATGTAATGCAGAAGGATTAACCCACTACAGATTTTTGAAAGTAAGCTTTAGAAAGATCACTCATGCATTGTGGGGGTTTTTTTAGAGCAACGCCTCAATTTAATCTATGTGGAAGCTATTGTTTAAGCTGTTAAATTCCATAGGATTTCTCATGGGATTGAGGATGAGTGAGAGGTAGACAGACAGCTGATGACCAACACTGACTATTCCAGCTGCTGTTTTCTCTTCAAGGCCTCTCTTTAGTAGGGGCAATCTTAAATGTCACACCTCGACCAAGGAACAGGGATACTTCCAGGTGCCCTTTCCTGGTGATCTCATGTCTGCACCAGGGAGACCTTAATTACAAATGCTAGGAACAGCAAGGGGGGTGCATCCCACCACCCCTGCAGCCCCCCTGCAGCAGGGCCCTGCTCTGCTCCCTCCCCAGCCTGTTTACTGCAGCCTCCAGCACCAGCGGTCGGAGCAAAGGGAGGAGCGGGGTTTTGGCTTTAGGGCTCAGCACCAAAAATAAAACTCTGCTGAAAGCCAGGCAGAGCTGGGAACCTTGAGAGAGGCTCCCGCCCAAGCAGCCAGACGGGCTTCCTCGGGTGGAAAATTAGAGATGGGCACTGAGCAGGCGTGGGTGGAGGGCGCTGCTGGAGGACTCACAGAAACCAAGGCTGCCCTGACACAGACACAGCTGGGCTCCAGTAACCAGTGCCCCACTCTGGGGCAAGCACCACAGGGCTGGGGGGCTGGCCAAGCCCAGGGGGGAGCCCTGAAGGCAGCAGGGAGATCCATGTGGGTGCTTATGGAGCTGGGTGCTGCTGGGCAGGCCCTGGCACAGGTGCCCAGAGCAGCTGTGGCTACCCCTGGATCCCTGGCAGTGTCCAAGGCCAGGCTGGATGGGGCTTGGAGCACCCTGGGATAGTGGAAGGTGTCCCTGCCTTGGCAGGAAGTGGAAAAGGATGGGCTTTAAGGTCCCTCCAGCCCAAACTACTCTGGGATGATCTCCCACAGCCTCAAGCAGTGCAGTGTGTAGCCCACCTAGGGCCAACCTTTCTTGTTCAAATACACTACTGATATTCACCCATATTGTTTTGATTTTGGCATCTGGTTTGCCACCTCTGCTTGGAAATGGTGCCACAAGACCATTTTGTGAGCGCAGCTTACCAGGTGACACCAGGTGTGTGTCTCTGCTCAGATGTGTCCCCAGGACTCTGCCCCTCCATCTGTCTCTTCTGATGGACCAAGAAATAGACACAGCTTTTGTAAGCCCACAGTGTGACTCTCCAAATTCATATTTGCAGAAAGACATTAATGTTCACATGTGGTGTCAGAACAAGATAAGTGTCTGTGCAATTAAGAAACAGCTGTTGCTGGCAGCTTGCCCCAACCAGTCTCAACAAGGAGCAAGACAGGTAGCCTGGTTTTATCAGACTCTGGGATCCCTTTCCAACCACTCCTGCGTGTTCCCAGCAAGACAATATATCAGCCTGTAGGAATGGCCCCTTGGTTTGGGGCCAAAACACAAGATTAAGTTGTTCTGAGGCAGCGTGCGCTGTGGCGAGGACAGCGTGTTTCCCCAAACAACACCTGGCAGCAGGGATTCAAAACAATGCTGAAATCAGGCCAATCTAAAGATTTGCTGGAGCTGCTAGTGATGCAAAACGAGGACAGGTGTGGCCATATTTCCAAAATTGCCCACAGCCAGTGTTTCAGGAACTTGGCAGCACCTGGCTGGGACAGATTTTCTAAGGAGGTCAGCACCCAAGATGCGGAGCCAGTGTGAAAACCCATCCCAGAATATCTAGCAGAGAAATACATCCCTTGAGGGTGGCACAAATGTTTCCCCACTGCACCAGGAGCAAGGAGACCTCAGACCCTTCTGCAGCCCCTGGACACAGCCTGGCAGTGCTAGAGACCTCTCCTACTCCCAGCCAGAGGTGAGTGAGGAATCTTTTTGAGTTATCCTTGACTCAGTTTGTGGTTTGACAGCAATTCCTGTCATTTCTTGAAAAATACCTGTGCAACTCCTTTTCTTTTTCTCTCCTTACCTTTTCTCTTTTCTTTCACTCTTGATTTTTTTCTGCAGTTGGCTTTAATTTCCAAAGGGTTATTTGTGTTGTGGTGTGGAGCATTCCCAGATGATGCTGGAAGGTGCACAGACACCTCTGTCTGTCCTGCTGTCCCTACCCAGGGCTCAGGCAGGGTGGCAGCTCCTCTGAGCCAGAGCAGGATGCCCTGAATGAAGAGATGCCTCCAAACCACCTCTGTCCAGCCTTGGGAGAGGTGGGAGTTGGATCCCAGCTCTTGCCATGGTTCAAATTGGACTCAACCAAACCCAGACACCCATAAATTCTGGGAAAGTCTGGTTCTGAACTCTGTGGCTTGGACTCTTCTTTAATTACAGGTCACTGCTAAAGCTGGTTGGAAAATGTTAAATATGTTCTCTGCAAAAATGGTTGTGCCATTAAATTTTTTTCACAGATTTTTGTTCCTTGATTCTTGTAACTTTTTATTGAGGGCTCACATACATTTGGCTGTCAGTTTTTCCACTGAGCTTCCGTTTTTCCAACAGAGGAACAGATTAAGTGACAGAAAATCAAAACCCTCCTCATGTGCATTTTTGTCCGAAAACTTGGAAAATTCCAACCAAAACAAAGAAGAACTTTAGCCAAGAGCCATTTTTGTCAACGGAGTGCTCTGTGAGAAGCCAAATTGAAACCAGCCCTGGGCACAAAGCTAAACTGGCTGCATCCACAAAGTGCTGTGGGAAGGAGTTATCCCAGCGCTCGCTGCTCCCTCATCCTGTGCCCAGGGTGTTGTCCTTGCTGAGAAACCCCAGTGTGCAGCTGGAGGGGCTGCAGGAGCCCCAGGAGGGGTTGAACCCTGTGGCTGTGGCACCTGGGGACATGGCTCAGTGTCCTTGGGGGAACTGGATGGGCTTGGAGGCTTTTCCAAGCTCAGGGATCCTGTGATTCTGCTGTGTTCCCTGCCAGCTCCTCCCAGCCTGTGCCCTGGCTGCTATCTCCACTCCTTCCCTGTCTTTAGGGCTGGGGAAAGTGCAAGTGGTGCATGGGCAGGACAGTGATCCAAAGGGACAGGGATGGATGTTCCTGGGAAGTGAAGGGTGTGCAAGGAGAATTTCTGCAGTGCCTCAGTGGAAAAAAAAAAAAAAAAGAATTAAAAAGAGAATGCCAAGTGTCTTAAGCAATGGTGCTTCCTGCAGAGCCAAACAACAGTGAGGACAACCACCTTTGGGAATTGGTGATGCAGAAGAGCTCTTCTACCAGAGGAGGAAGCGAGGAAGTGGGAGGAAGCAAATCAGCAAGGCAGGCCAATGCTGCTGAGCAGCCTGGCCCATTGAAGTCTGCATTTTATTATTAGAATCATTATTATTTGTATTGTGGCAGCATCAAGTGGCCCCAACTGGAAGAGAGGCTCATTGTACAAGGCACTAAACAAACATGGAATAACAGACACTCCCTTCCCCGTGGGATTTGCTGGCACAGAAGACACACAGAGGACCACAGCGGACAGGAAATTGTCATTTTATGGCATTTCTTGTGAGTGTAACGGCACCTCTGTGCTAAGGACACTCTCCCACTACCCTTATTCCCATGGAGGGCCTGATCCAAAACCTAGTGGAGTCAGTGGAAGCGTGGACACAACTCAAACCAACATTTATTTGTGCTCCCTTCCTGCCTGTCTGTCCCCACAGCTCCTTGATATGCAACAGTTCTGGTTTCCAGGCAGCCCTGGCTGGATACAGATGCAGCCTTGAGACGGGAGGGACATGTTCACACTCCTCCTGGAACTGGCAAATCTAATTTTAGGTTTGTCAGCCTTGGTTAAGTCCTTTTAAAGGCTGACCCAGGAGGGAAAAGCCAACTGTGCAGCTGTGCAGAGGCCATGCACAAGGACCACGAGTCTCTGATTTCCCTGGCCTTCAGCTTTATGAACTGGGGATTACTGCAGCAGCCTTGGAAGGGAAACTTGAGATACATCCAAGGTTGACAGATCTCCCTGGATTAAGGTCACTTGCTTTAAAAATCCATTTTTTCCACATATGTAAGTGGCTGGGACTCACTGTGTGCATCTCCAAGGAAAGTGTCACAGGGAAGCATATTCTGCAGGGACTCCAGTTCTGAAAGAGTCCTTGTGCTGCCAGATGTGTGATAAAGAATAGCTCCAATTTACTCCATTTTTCATGCTTTTATTTTAGTCAGCTGACTGGGAGCAGAAGTCCAGGCCTGGCAGATGATGAGCACTTTGAAATCCATTTGAAACAATGGGGGCTGCAGAGGGAGCAGCTCCACACCAGTGGGTGGTGCTTAAGGGAGGCATCATTCCCTGCTTCCAAAACCTTGCAGTGGCTCACAGCAGCAGATTCCTTGCCTGCCCATAATCTGGCTGCTCTTAGACTCACACAGATGATTGGATATTCCCAATGCTCCCGCTGAGCCTGACAAAAAGTCTCTGCACAACCCAGCTGAAAAATGTCAAATCTAGTGCTCCAACACGGCTCCCTGTGCAATGAGTGGGAGTTTTGCCATTTGCCACGGGCAGGATCAAGGCTCTTGTTGATGGAGGTGGAACAGAGCTACTCAGATCTGAAGGAGGAGAAATGAAATGTGCTGTGTGAACTCCAACCTGTGTCACTGCCGAGCAAGGAGCCACGTGTGGAACGTGTCCAGGGGTCCATTGCCCACCGCTGTCCCCAGAGGGCTGACACGAGAGCAGGCAAGCACAGCAGCTTGTGCCCAGGTTTGTGGCAGCTCTGAGAACAGGAAACTCTCTAGACAATTGTACAGAGAGGTGTAGGCAGGGCACCATTTGCAAGCAGAGACTGAAAAGCAAGAAATCTTTTCCAGCCCAAAGTGACCCCAACCCTTTTTGTTGTCTGCAAGGTATCTTACCTTGTCTCTGATCTCAACAATGCTTCTTTTTCAGAGAAAGGCTTATTTTGGCACTTAAGCATCAAAATCAAGCACTCAGCAGCCAAGTTCTCAAAAGTGTAAGTGCTGCTGAGAAGGAAGGATGCTCCCTGAGCCCAAACGTTCCCATGCCCCCGTGTTACAGTGTTTTTCTCTGCTCTGGCTCTGCAGAGTTTTCCTCCTGGGCCCCTGTCTCTTTCCATGTACCAGCTTGCTCAGTGAACCATTATTCACCCTCTTGCTGTTCCTGGTTGTGCAATGTGAGCCCCTGTGCCTCACTCACTGCTCACTATTCAAATCCTGCTCCCAACACAGAATTATTCATTTCCTTGGGAGTGCTGTTCTGGCACTGACGACAGGCAGTAGCAAATTTTATTCTTCACATTCCCCTGTGAGGTGTGGGGGGTGGCATTTGCTTGGGTTCTAGATGACATTTGAGGCAGAGAGAAATCATGTTGAAGGATCCTCACCAGCTCTGGGTTTGGACACGATGTGTGAGCAGTCATGGTCCCTTGCAGTGCTGCAGCTCCTTACAGCCCCACTGTCTTCAGATCCCCCCAGGAGCCTGGTGAATGCAGAATGCATTTTAGTGATGATCTGGGAACCTTTTATCCAAGTGACTTGCCTAATTCTGCTCAAAAATTCTGTGGCAGAGGCAAGGATTTCACTGACGCTTTTTCCAGGTTGGTTTTCAGCTGTCTTAACTGGTTCTCTTTCTGATTTCCTCCTTAATTCCCTACATGCTACCCATCTCCTGCAGCAAGTGGAGCAGGAGCTATCAGGTTATAGCTGCCATCACCTTGCAGCCTTTATTCACCCCTTAATAAGGTCTTGCCTGCATGCTAATAGAAAGTGAGGAGACAAGGACGTGGCAATAAAATTGGTGATAAATGTTTCTGTGGGGCCACAATAAATTGACAGACAGGTCATCAGGTCTGTGTCTTCTCTGGTCCCTTCCAGAATGGTTTCATTTGAATTAATCTAAACCAAAAGAGTAAATAAAACCTCAAGGCAAACCAGACTATGGCAGGCCTTTGACTTGAAATTTTCTGCTCAAGTGATGAAAGTTTGGCAAAGATTTCAGCAAGTCTTGGCATCAGGGCAGAGCTGCAGCACCAACCCTGAGAGCCACGTTTGACTGCTGGAGTGACCTCATAGCGTTTTGCAACCAAAGAAAGTGAGATGAGACAGTGATATTAAAGGTATTAAATCATTAAATATTGCAGGAGTGGTAATCTGTGGTTCAAAGGCTGGTGGAGATGCTGGAGATAGGGCTGAGCACTGCATCCATCAGCTGGGACACCGCTGTGCCTGGGGCTCTTGGCCTCTACAGCACAAGATTCCCCAAGAGAAAGCTGGGCTGAGGCTCTGCAGCTCTCCTTTCATTTCTTATGATGGATTTCTGGGTGTGGAAGTAGTTTAGAACTAAAATGGAAACCCTCCCATGCAGCTTTTAAAAATAAACAGGCCTTAAAGGGAAAGCTCTGCTTGGGCAGAAGTGGGGCTGGCCTGACTCGGGGACTCGTGGTGTGATCACTGAGGTGAGGGGTAGGAAAGGAAAGTGGAACAAGTTCTGCCTTGAAAAAGGCAAGGGGAGTCAGGGAAGAGAGTGTGTTTGAATGGGGGATGGAGTCATGGCAAGGGGACATTCCAGTGAAGAAGGAAACACTGCTCAAGAGATGCTGGTGATGTGCCTTGGCTGTGTGCTCCTGCATAAACCAGAGAAAAGCTGGGACACAAAACTGGGATGTGATCAGCAGGCAAGGGTTCTCCAGCTTCAGGATTCATCAGTGTGGGTCCAAACCCATTACCAAGCCTAAAGCAATGGCTCTGTTTCCAGTGAAAAGTACTAATCACAGAAATCCTTTATCCTGCAGATCCCAAAAAATGGAATAACCCCTTCAAGGCTCCCCTCTGGATGGGAAAACACTGCTTGGTTCAGCTTTGCATCAGCACAACTCTTCCCCCAGCACATCCTTTGGGACAGGTAGGAATAATATCCATCAGTTCCTTTTAATTGTTGGGCAATAGGGAAATTTTCACCACTGGATATATATATATTGCTCTTAAACTTTTCCTCTAAAAGGTCTCCTGTTTAGAGAACAGAGTAACAGCCATCCCTTAATATAATATATTTAAACATCATGATAAAAGTCCTCTCTGGGGAATTTGACAATACACTATTCCACCAACATTATAATAGATGGTTTTCTTCTTTTAAATGCCTTGCCATTAAAGTTTAATGAGCAATACTTACTTTCATTCTAAACTTATTTTTCTCCTTGACAGATTGGATACTTAGTTTGGATTTGTTAACATTGCTGGTCATAAAAATGTCTGCTTCAAATAAACTGATAGATACTGTCCTTAGGAAATTGGGCTTTGATGCCTTATTTGATTTCCATGGCAAAGTTCAGATTTCTTTTTTGGAAAAAGTGAGGTACTGTACAGAGAAAGCTGAGAACCTCATGCCCCTTTTTATTTTCCTGAAATTTCAGTTTATATCAATTTCAGTTTTTATAATTTTTTTCTATTTATATCAAATTTCAGTTTATACTATTTCTGTGTAGCTCAGAAAAGTTCTAACTCACACTGGACTTTTTAACAATGAGGGGGCATTTGTGGAATTTTCAATGGAGCTTTGACTTTCTCTCTTCTAATCCTTTAAGAATATGTACCAAGAATAACCAGAAATGAAATTGCAACAAAAGCTCATGTCTTTACATCAGGGTTATTTATGGCATCACACATCTTAACCAACAGTCTGGTTAATGTCCTTCACAGTGTTTCCAGTCCTCGTGGTTTTACTTTCAATCTCACAATATTACTATTTCTCCTTATTCTGCAGTTTCCTTCCAAAAATGTATTCTTGCCATAGATTTGAAAAGGGAAGGCTCTCCTTATGAATTCTCATGCTTCAAGACAAGTAGACATTTATTTTGAACCTTAAACCAAAAGAAGCTGCAAAGAAGGAGGGATGAACCTGACATGATTTTTCTTACATTCAATTTGTCCTTCCTCTGACATATTCGGACTCTCTTGAAAGAGTCTCTGTGATCGTGACAAGCCTTGTGCTTCAGGAACAAACAGGGAGGAAAATCTCCTTGACCCCCTTAGTGCCTGATGGCTGAGAGTGTTGTTAAGAGTTACAGCAGAGAAACAAAGCCAGTGATTCAAAGGCTTGCAAGAAATATTCACAGGGGGGGCAAAAATGCTGAGCAAGGACGTTCAGAATTTCTTTACCATCATTTCCTTCCAACAGCTGCTGTCGTTACCCTCTGCTCCAGAGCTGAGCTGCAGCACCTAGCAAGGAGCCTTTTCCCAGCTCAGACAAGGGCAACAGGCAATTGGGATTTGAAGACACTGGCAAAGAAAGAAGCAGCCCACAAAATAGCCGGTAGAAAGCCCTACAACAGCGCAGCAAACATTTCCTAATTTACTGCAATGCCAGAAGATGAGTCACCCCAGTGTTCCTGTTGCATAATCTTCCCCAAAGCTCAGGAGAGTGAAACCAGAGAAGCAAAGGTCTCGCTGGGCTTTCAGTGACATTTATGTTTAGACTGAACTTTCAGTTAGGAAAGTGTGAGTTTTTCTCTGATGACAAAGGAGGGGGAACCGATAGAGTAAGGTGTTCTTTCGGAAATGATGAACTCCTGAGTGTACAGATTGTCATCTCCCTAAGCCCCCAGCCGGAGCACCGGCTCCTCTGCCCTTCCTGACTCCCAGACAGGTCTCTCCATGACCTGCTCAGCCTGCCTGGTCCCCGGGGAGCACAGCTGGGCCCCGAGAGCCGTAAAACCCCTCCAGACAAAGCACGGCCATCCCTCAAGGCTGGCTTAGCTCACGGAAGGATCGTGGGGCTTCCCAGACCTTTCAGCGGCTGCAGGAGGGCTGGAAACTCCTGAGACGTGTTTGCTGTGCCTCAGCATCGTGCCGGGGTAGATCCAACCCTTCCGAAGCAGCAGGATCCCCTGGCATGCAGGGAGCCCCGGGCACACACAGCCGTGCTGCCTGTGCAGTCACAGGGAATCCCACCTGGGACAAGGGAGTCAGGGCAGGCAGCAAGGTCACTGCTGCACAGCCCCTGAGAGGTGTTACTTATATACTGCTGTGTATTTTAGGGGCTAATCCACTTTTTATTCTTTAAAATCAAGTCAGGTGAATTAGGGAATGCTGCTCATCTTCAGAGGAATGTCAGGCTGAGGGCTGCATTCCTGCTGGGCTGTTATCCTGGGTTAGTGCCTGGTGCCAGGCATTTTTCTGTGCTGATTTGGTGAATGTTGTTTCAGAGGAGCCGGAGTGAGCAGCACAGGACTCCTCCACACCTCAGCAACTTTCTGCTCTCTGTTCCACCAGAGTGAACCAGGTTAGTTCCTCCTTCTGGGCACCATTACTACAGGCAATGTAATTTCTTCCCCTCTCTGATGAGAGTAGAAGAATTTCCTTTATTCAGAGAGACAAAAAAAAAAAAAAAAAAAAAAAAAAAAAAAAAAAAAAAAAAAAAAAAGCGCAACGAGTATTCTGAGGGTAGTTTTGTTTTTCTCAGCATTTCTGTGGGATTTCCAGGGCTGTTTCATGTCCCCCTCCCTCCAGCTGATGACCTAAATGAGCTGCCGATGGCCAAAGCATTTGTGGAGTACTCCTGTGGAAGAAGTGCCCTTTTGGGAAGGGAAGGGAGCTCCTGAGCACAGCCTGGGCTCTACAGGCCCTGGTTCAGGCAGAGCCATCTCCTCCCTGCAGCAGGGAATTTCTCCTGCTGGCTCCTGCCCCGTGCTCTGCCCTCTCACCAGGTCTGGATGTGCCCTCTGCATCCAAGCATGGATCAAACAATCCACGGGCCTGGCCTCGAGGAGGAGAGAGGGAGATCCCCAGGTGCTCAACAACAGCTGCTGGAGAGAGGCACGGGTAATCCCGAAACTAAAGAGGCTTTAGGGTTTGAGAACAAGAGGACACAGCGAGGGCAAGCTCAGTGCCACAGGGAGCACTGGGAGCCAAGCTCAGTGACATGAAGGTTCCTCACGTTTTTCAGCAGAGACCACAAAGCCAAGAGGCAGCTGCCTGTGGCTGAGAGAGACTGCCTGACTCACCAGCGTGCCACCATGGCATGGGAGAGTGCAGGGAAGCACAGCTCCATCCCTCCCAGCCAGGAGCAGGAGCCCTGCCAGAAAGGGGAACAAAAACTCATCAACTCAACCACAGCTGTGGTAGAGAAAGGAAGATGGGGTTTCACAGCCTCTCTGCTCGCACATGAGGGCTGCACAGCACAGGGAGGGAGGGTAACCCCACACTGCTCCCAGCCTCACACCATTCCCCAGTGGAGCTGAAGGCTTGTGGTTTTTGGGTAGGGATGGGATGGAGCAGGCAAAGGCATCGAGCCGTGGCTGCCTCCTACATCCCTAAAGCCATTGCATTAAATGGAGTCATCCATGAGCAGAAAACACCAACTGGGTGAATTGTGGAGGTACACGTTCAGCTGACAGCCTGAACAGAGAGAGCAAGGGCCTGTGGTGGTGCAGATGATGCTGAGATTGTTCTGATCTGCTCTGTCAGTGGCACAGCAAAAGGGAAATAATGAGTATACATGGATTTAGAATCTACCTGAGAGGCCATAATTCCTACCATAAACGATTCCTGTCATGTCTGTGCACTGAAGGTTCCATGTAAGGAGAGCAGCTCTCCAAAAGCAGGATTGTGCACAGCTCCCTCAGAGGTACAGAGTGGTTTGGAAATGATGGGGGTACCGACCCAAAAGGAAACTTTCTCAATCCTAGATATTCTGCATGAAAATACTTGTGGAATTTTGGGAGGGGAGGAGGGAAATGTCTTCAGAGTTGCTGAAGGACTGATCATTTTCAGTGCTAAGCTTGAAGCAGGTGTTTGTGGCCAAGTTATTAAACGGTTTCTGATGGATGGTGGCACCACCTTAACTGCAGCAACAATGGCAGGGGCTGCTGAGGCTCTGTGCTCAAAGCAGCTGGGGCTGCAGAAATGGGAAACAGCCTCTTGTTTGTTCCTCATTCTGAAGCAGGGAGGGCATATGTGCCTCCCGTGGCACAGCCCCTTCCTCTTGTATCCTCTAATCTGTGATCTTCAATATCCTGTTTTAACTGGAAGTCAAGGCTTTAGCTTCATAAGGCTGCCTACAAACTGGGAGGATGAAACTGAAGCAGGGCATGGATGCACATTAACTTCAAAGTCCTGCAAAACAAACACGTGTTTAAGTATTCACTCAAATCCATTCTGTATCAAGAAAAAAATATAAAGATGATTCAGTGTTTTGATCGGCAAAGGCAGATTTAAGCATACACTTAATTAATTCAGAAATTTTGTGCCCAAGGGCTGCTCCAAAAGTGTTACAAGATGTTCCTTTTTACAGAAGATCTTTTAGCGAATTCTCTTTGCAGAGTCTCATGTTATTCTATTTTAATTCATTACAGGCTAGACTTTGCCACTTCCATTAATGCAAAACCATCCCTTCATGTCAAACTGAAAATAGCTAAAAGCAAAACCCTAATTTAACCCTTAAAACAAGCAGAGTGCTGAAGGCACTGTTACAGAGAGGAGGCTGTGCCTGTGCTCTGTTTGATCTGTGCTAACTGGGGGCTGTTCAGGCCTGGGACATGCCTTGTTCACTGGAAATCAAATTGCACCCTGTCATAACAGTCTATTAACAGCCCTGAATTTCTGCAGAGCTTCACCTCTTTGCTAGAAGATAACATTTCTCTTTCCTCCCAAGGATAAAATAGCTTCCTTTCTTGCAGCCCTGCATATAATGGTGCTATTGCTTGACAGGGATGTCAACTTCCCTTGACTATTAAGGAGAGGGGAAATGTCTTTGTTACACATTTCTGTTCTCCTTTCATCTTCTTCAGAGAGGCCCCCAGCTCAATCTAAACAAAATAAAACCAGGGTATCAGTTAAAAACAAAACCATTTTGAAAACTCTTTGATCTCCCTGGCTTCCTGTTAAATATACAATCGACTGTTTCTCCACATCCTTGACCACTACAGATCTGATTTTCTCTGCAGTTTATATTGACTTTGGCACCACACAAAATTAACATATCATTGGCTATAAAATCTCTTAAAGGCAAAGAAATCCAACCCTCCTCAGCTTCACCTTTGCCTCTCTGTGTTCTCTGCTTTTCAATCTTGCCACCCACCCTTCTGTTTGTGTACAGGGAGCCTGGGGTTGGAGCCTGTGTGTTGTCAGACTCCTGTTTGTGACTCCTGCCTGTCCATCAGCCCTGTCCCCAGGCCAGCACAGACTGGTAGCTCTGGAAAACACCAGCATCTCTTTTGCTCTCAATCTGCACATCTTTTTCCCCCTCAGAAGTTCCTCCTGCCCTGCTCCACCAGCACTGTACCAGGGACTCTGTTGGCTTGGGTGTCTTTTTCCACTCCTGCCCTTGCCTTGCTCCGTCCTAAGGATGGGGAGGAGCTCTGGGTACCCTCCCCACGTCCCACCACCCCCCCTGCAAGGCTGGGCCTGGCTGCCCCCATCCTTCCCTTCCTCCTCACCCCTTCTCTTCCTGTGCTGCTGGGTTAACACTCACACTCCATGATCTTGGAGAGCTTTTCTTAATGGTTCTGTGATCCTGTGCAGCTCAGCTGCATCTCAGCCCTGCCCTTCTCCCTTTGCAGAATTTCAGCTTTTCCACTCTATTCATAAGGAATTCTTCTCTCTCAAAGGGCTTTATGCCTTCATCCTCACCCCATTGTCATTTGAACAATCCACTGCCTTTTTTTCTTTTTTTTTTCCCCTTTGGGAGGGTGACAATGGGTGGATGGGAATGGGACAGTTTGCTGTCAGTTTTCTGCTCCTTGAATGTATCTCAACTGTCCAGTGTTCATCAATTTTGGTGCATTAATGACTCAGACAACATTTACTAATGATTTAGGCTGAGGAGGGAGTTCTATCTGATAGAGATGAATAGATTGTAAGGTATTTAGGTCTCACTGTACTTGTGCAAAGCACTGCACATAATCTATGGAGTTCTACAAGTAGCAACAGGAAGTTTAATCCTCTGTACTGGCAAACTGGTGACTTGGTCTCTTCCAGCATTAATGACACTGAAGAAATACAAAACGTTGTAGCTTTCAGGACTAACTGCTCCATTAAGTGTAGCATTCTGAGCAAGAGAAATGTTTGCACACAATGGAAAGTCACATAATGCTGCTCCATGCACAGATCAGATAAATTGTTCTGTAGCTTCAGTGACAGCAGAAACAAATGGCTCTGTCTCCCTCATTGTAGCACCAACATCTGGGTGGCTGCCTCCACATTTCTGCCCTGACTTGAGGCCTCTCCACATCCCAAAAGCAGGGAGAGAACATTGTTTCTCATTCCTCAGGTAGCCCCAAAATGGGCCAGGGCCTAAAGGGGCTGGGAGGGTGGGATGGATCTGATGGGATGGAGATCTGGAGGCTTCAGACTCAGGAGATCCTCAGGTCACAGCTCAGGAGTCTTTGAGGAAAACACAATTCTCAGAACTGGCAGAAGACCTACAAACAAGCTGACTCATTTCAGACATGCCTCAATCTACACCTCAGCAAGCCTGGTTAAATTCTTAGGAAACAACGCAGAAAACAATGCAAACCCCAAACCAGAAACCAGAGTTGCAGACAACCATCTTTGCAAATTTAGTTTCTAACCTGGCTTCCTTTCTTTCAGGAATGGAGCAGCTCTTTGGGAAGCTCTGTGAACCCCTTGGTTTGTCATGGCTGCTCCTGGGCAGTGATGGCACAGGAGTGAGGGAGTCACTTCTGAGGCAGCTTCCCTAAAAGAAAGGTCAGCCACGAGGTCACTCCCTATGGACCAGAGCTCAGGTATGGACCTGTCCATTAACCTTTATCTAGCAGCACATTCCACATCCTGTAAGTGGGCAGCATAGTGAAATTTCTGCCTAAAGTGATCATTATTAATATTTTCTGTATTGTTATAAAAATATCCTTACTTTCAGGAATTTGCCTACACCACAAAATTATGCAATATTTCAAGGGATACTGAAATATATACATATTTTGAAATATGAATGTGTGTGAGAAAGCAAGGAATTGATGGACATTTAATAACTGAGATACAGCATTCTGGTTTTTTCAATCCAAGGACGTTCAAACTCTCCACCAGCCAGGGAAGCTGTGGCTGCCCCACCCCTGGAAGTGTCCAAGGCCGGGTTGGAAAGGGCTTGGAGCAACCTGGGATAGTGGAATGGGATGAGCTTTAAGGTCCCATTCTGGGATTCTTTACAAACCCTGATTTCCTGCCTGTGATGGGTTTTCTATCAGGCGCCCCAGAATAAAGAAGCCAGATCTCTTTTCCCAGCTCCCTCATTGCACCAGAGGCACAAATTACATTTTACTTTCTGCAAGCTGGGGAGTTGCAACTAGCTCTGGTGCCTTTGGGGTAGGCGGGGAAAGAAGTGCGGCTGATTCTAAATAAAAGTTACTGTCAGATCAACCTAGATAGCAGATAATGGCAGTGATCACATGGGAATAAAGACTCAGGCTCTGGTTTAATCATCACTCCCTATCAGCTGCACTGATGCAGTTCTGCATGACTAAGTCAAATAAATGTTAGGTAACTGAAATTATCTCCTTGCTTTGTACTCCCCCCTCCAGTACCCACAGTTTGTTTCGGGGACTTTGAAATAGGGAGATCTGTAAAGGACATCTGTGAGTGCTGATAACAAACAGGACAGGGTTTTTGTGAAGAGGTAGCTGAAGTTAAGCTATGAAAGAGAATTTCAGAGGCAAGAAATAGTCCTAAGGTCATAAAAATCACGTGTGCCTTTGAAAATTTCTATCAAGGCTGTACCCAGCTGCCTAAATTGGCTTCCATTCACTTCACAGGGTCTCTCTAAGTGCTGGAGCACGTGATCTTCAATTCTACTCCCAAAAACTTGGTAGGGGAAAGACCACCAATATTGAAAAGATGACTTTGACACATTACAGAAACCCCTGTAACTAGTGGTGTGACATTTTAATTTTAAAAGATCCCCAAAATCTCATATTGAAACCAATAGGAAGCCTCATGCAGGCAGGCCTGAGGTTTGGCTTGAAATCTTGATCCAGATCCAAGTTATGCTGGTTAGTTTATCCTAAAAGAAAGAATAAATGTGTAGGATCCTAATGTGTTCCAATAAAGCAGCATCCTTAATTTGTTCAGTATCTCAGGTAAATTAAAAATTAATAATTAATTGGACTTTCTCCACAGCTCTGGTTTCTTTTGTAATGCCCGTACCCCTCAGGAGCTGACTGCAAGCTCACACAGGTGATGTTCCTTAAATCCTTAACTCCCAGAAATGACCCCTTTGACACCCAGCAAAAGCTGAAGGAAGGAAACGACACTATTATTATTATTTTAATTTATTTGCTAAATTTCAGACCCATTTGAACAGGTTTCACTCAGGAGTTTTCAGTGTTTGAGTTGGTACTTCTGCCTTTAGCCCCCATAGCAAGGACTACTCTGTGTATTTAAATTGAATTTGATTTAAGTTTAGTTTTAATTTAGGGCAGCCTGCCCAGATTTCTTTCCCCTCTGCTGACAAACTTGGCAATGCTTTTACAGGGCCCAGAGAGCGTTTCAGTCTCTCTTGCAAAGAGCCTTCACACAAAGCACTTTATTTCCCCCAGAACAAATAAACAAGGAGTAAACATCCCTCCTCTTACACACACAGAACATTTCCTTGTCATTCTCTTCCCCTTTGTGCCATTTCTACTGCCCAAGTGGGACTCGAGCTTTATGAAAATGTTATGAAAAGGCAAAGCTGCATTTTTGCAATAGTAAGGACTCAAAAGAAAAAAATAAACCCAAGGTTTTTTGTATGTTTGCATGCACAGCTTGTGGACTCCCTCCAGTTCAGCTGTGTTTGAGGATCCCAACAGTAAAGGGACTGCTCTGTTCAAAATGCAGTGAAACCCCTGGAAGGGGAGAGCAGGCAGATTGGGGTGGTTTGATTTCCCCCTTTTTTATCTTGAAGAATGCGCTTTCTTGGGTTACACATTAAACTGTCAGGAGGCAAAATCAACACTTGGGATTCTACAGGGAGCTGGAAACATTGCTCCACAGAGCATGGCCATGCAGAGCTTCTCCCGCACATCTTCAAGTTGTTTCCCTTATCTAACCAAGCTATGTATAAATATTAACATATTATTCATGGGCAAATAATTCCATGCCACTCCTTGCTGCTGCCTTAGAGTATTCTTGGTTGAAATGAAAATGACAGTCCCTTTGTGAGGCCTTCAATGCATTTTAGGTTAAAAGAATTGAAGAAAAAAAAAAGAGAGAAAGGGTAACTTAAATAAGTAAACCTCAAAAATGAAGAAGTGGCCTTTAACTGTTGGTTTTAATGTAGGGGAGCCACCACCACATAAAAACTACTGACTAAACTCTATAGTAATAGCAATTAGTCAACTCCCACTTGACTTGGGTGAGGTAGGGCTGGGATCCAAAGGATTTGCTCCCTGCTGTGTGCATGGATGATCTTGTGAGCAGTCTCAAGCTCAGCCCAGGTTCTGCACAAGTCTTGGCCCAAACAAAGTCAGGCCCAGAGTTTGAACATGATCAGGATCTCCCTGCAGTGCTGGGAGGTCAGTTTGGCCAGGCTGTTTCTGTTTCCCAAAACTGGGGGGACTGACCTCTTCATTACAGGTGAATTTTTTCATTAAATTGTTCCTTGAGAATATCCCTTGCGCACAAGGAAAAGTGTGTTCCTCCAGAAGAGGATTCTTCTTGCAGAGGGCCAGACATGCCAGCAGTTGTGGACAAGAAGCCACTGCAAGTGGAACATTGAAAACAGGAGCTTATTCATAAAAAAAATGTATTTATATTTACTCCTTTAAAGCCTTTGCTCAGGAGCTTTTTTAAAGTTCAGCTGGATAGAAAATGCCCATTTCAAAACCAAAGCAAAGACTTTAACAGATGTGCCCTGGCGAAGAAAAAGGGTGCAGACACAGCAAGGAATTGAGAAAGGACAGACAGTCATATATGGACACGGGTAAGGAATCTCAAATAAATGTTTGTGGCTAGAGCTGGAGTTTTTGTGTTACCTGCAATGAGCCTCTGGTTTTGGGGCCTGGCCTATTCCTCTCTTTTTTTCCTGACTGCAGCTTTTGGTGCTTTTTTTACTACAGCAGACAAGGGAATCTCAGCAGCACCTTGCTCCCTCCAGCAACCAGGGCAGGGACGCATCTCATGAGAAGCACTGCCCCTAAAACTGAGAATTTGGATTTTATTTCTTAGCCATATTAAACCCCATGAAATTCCAGGTTGCCAGAGTGGGACAGGGCCATGTTTGTCACACTGAGAGCAGCCTGACAGCAGCTCCTTGTATGCAAAGTCTGGGCAGGGCTGAGTTTGCAGGTGCTGCCTCCTCACACCCAGGTGCTGAAAATCCTCCACTGCATCCCTCAGGATATCAGCACATCCCACTGGGTGGCCACCCTAGTGACAGTTTTATCTCCAGCCTAATTAAAAGTATATTAATTTCAGGCTGTTAGCACATTTGGAAAGATTAGATCAGGCCTTATCCCAGTGATTGTGGCTCAGGAGAGGGCTCAGCCTCAGGCGGCTTTTGTGTCCCTGTGTGTCCCTTTCTGTGCTCTGACAGCCATGCAGGAAAGAAGCTGGAGTGTCCTCATCAAGATCTTTTATTTTCTCTTATGAAATTCCAAAACCAAACAAGGAACTCTCCTCCAGACTATCACCGTCCATCTCCCTTCACAGATTGGACACTTGCAAACTGTGCCAGGACTCCCCATGTAAGAGCCTATTAAGATTTCAAAGCCAAGCCTCTGGAAGGAGGAGGGAAAAGCAGAGCTGGGATTCCCTATGAAGGTGTTTGTGAGGAGGAGGCCCTGCCTGGAGGGATGTGCCATAAGGGGTTTGTGAGGAGAGCTGTGTGGCCCTGCCCAGCAGGATGTGCTGAGTTAGTGAAGCAGAGCTGGGATTCCCTCTGCACCCTCTGAAAGTGTTTGTGAGGAGAGCTGAGGGGCCCTGCCCAGCAGGATGTGCTGTGTTAGTGATTGTCAGATTTCGAAGCCAAGCCAAGAAAAAAGGAGGGAAAAGCAGAGCTAGGATTCCCTCTGAAGGTGTTTGTGAGGAGGGCTGAGGCCCTGCAGGATGTTCTTTGAGGGGTTTGTGAGGAGGGCTGAGGCCCTGCCCAGGAGGATGTGCCATGCCAGTGAAGCAGAGCTGGGATTCTCTCTGTACCTTCTGAAGGTGTTTGTGAGGGGGCTGAGGCCCAGCAGGATGTGCCATAAGAGTTTGTGAGGGGGGCTGAGCCCTGCCCAGGAGGATGTGCCATGCCAGTGAAGCAGAGCTGGGATTCTCTCTGGAGGTGTTTGTGAGGGGGCTGAGGCCCTGCGGTCTGTCCCATAAGGGTTTGTGAGGGGGGCTGAGCCCTGCCCAGCAGCACGTGCCATGGCAGTGAAGCAGAGCTCAGCCACGTCCTGTGCAGCTGCGAGTGCCCCGAGCAGCCCCGACCCCAGGGGAGCAGCCAGGGGCCCCCAGCTCACCACAAACACCCCCTGAGGCCCAGGCTGCCTCACATCTCACTGAGACACACAGGGGAAAACTCACATTTCCTGGGAGATCACTCACCTGCCCCAGCCTCAACACTGCCCTTTCTCTCTCTGCCGAGACCTGTACAGTTCATAAAGGAAATCACGAGGGAATTGTTATTTGCAGTGGATAATTTCAGTTCTTCTTCAGAGCAGCTCTGTCCTGTGCCCCACATGGGCCATGGGAAGGCTACTCAGAGGTGTAAATCAGAAGCAGAGAGGTTTAGGAGTGCAGGAGTGGCCTGTCCACGGCTCTCCAGGGAGGTCAGCTCCAGTTCAAGAGCGCCTACACAAATAACTGCCAGGAACTGGGAGAGTGTTTCAGAAGGATCACTCTGGACGTGCTGCTGCCTTGTATTTTTTCCTTAGGCAAGAGGTGCTGCCGTGGTAACAGAAAGGATTCTGGCTTAACTAGAAGTGGTTGTGTGCTTTTTGCACCACTGAGCCTCTTGGAACATGCAGGTGAATTGGCTTGTTTGTATGAAGCAATAGGAATTTCCAACAAAACAACTTTTTATTGTGTGTGCATGTTTTCTCATCTGCAGAGAAGAATAGCTGTGGTACCCTGCAAGGATTTGACTGAGCTGTGTATTTCACAGAGCTGACATTACTGCTGAAGACATTAACTTAGAAAGGCCTCGCTTTTTTCATGACTCACGCCAGAAACTATTTTCCCGTAGGTTTGTTCTGAGTGATTAAGATAGGTTTGCTTGCATATAAATGCTGTTCTACACATATAGATATATTTATTACCTTCATCAGGGAAAGCTCCCACACTTTCCCTTGTTTATGCACATTATACATGATTTAGGTTCCAAGTTAAATGTCACAGCCCTTATTTACAAGGTAAGCAATGAAGATAACCCAATTTAAAACTCCTCATTTTCAGTGCTGCACATCTCACCCTTCATGGAGAACACTGGACAACAGGAGTTGAGGCCACCAGCCTGTCTGCTGTGAGCTTCCCAGCTTGTCCACCTGGGAATTGTAAAATTCCATGTACAGGTAGGAAATTACATTTAATATTTCAGTCAGTGAGGTAGAAATGGGGACAGCACCTCAGAAGCTGCTTCTCAACCACTCCCTGATTTTCAGCCCAGCCACAGTGGCACGTTGGGAGCTGTTGGAGCAGGCAGCAGGCTCCCTCAGAGCCCGAGCCCAGGCACGGAACAGCGTGCTCTGGCCACGCTGCTTCCATCCTGCCTGTCCCAGCTCGCCCTGAACACCTTCCTGTCTGCCCCAAAAATCCCTTCTTGCTACTCAAAGGATGCAAAGGGAACGTGGAGCAAAGCACACAACAATTCTTCAGTCTCTGAAGCCGTTAAAAATATTTTGGATAAAGGTACATATATGCACAGCTGAGCTCCAGTGAACACCTTCTTGTTTCTCATGCTAATTTTATATTGTTCCTAAAGCAGAGCCTGATTTTTCTCTTTGTGAAAGGAGAATTTTAATCCTGGTCCTATTCGTTAATCATATCAAAACCCAAGGTATGCAGATATTATTTTTTCAGTAATTTTAAGGTGCTAGTGTATTAGTAAAAGGTTAAGAAATGCAAAAGAGCTGTAAAGGGTTTGGGTTTTTTTCTTGAAGTGTTTGGTTTCCTCACATTATTGCAGACTACATATATCTTTATTTCTCAGTAAGAGCAGACTGTGGCCCTCTACAATTCCAAATACAAGCAAAGATAATGACTTTTTAAAAGTAAAGAACAAATTGTTCCACAAAAAATGAGCACAATCACAAAAAGAAGCATAAACTTCTCCTGCCTAGTGGTGGCTTCCAAGACGTCAGACATTTTGTAAACCAGCAATCGGATCCAGACCATGCAGAATTGGGACGGTCCTGCTTTTCCTGTTAATTTTTCCACTATGAGAGTGTCCAAAACTCTCAGAAATAAAGGATTACTGTCTAGGGGTTCAGAAAGTCATATTTTCATAGACCAGTTCTTTCTGACAGGTAACCCCAGCAAGCACACAAGCTGTTCCATTAAATATCATGTCCTTAAGTATAGAAATGTATCCCACATCCCAAGCCCAATTGTTTGTTTGTTTTCAGGAGTGTTTTCAGTGCTGCTGTGGCCCAGAGTTTAGATCAGTGGTTTAGCTGCCTACACCTCATTTCGAGGTTGTAAGCAAGAGACCCAGTTTGGTTTAGTGTTTAGCAAATTATCTTCACCCTTTTGCCACTAAATCACTGTACAAGCACAAGCAAACCACTCAGCTCTTCCTCTCCTTCCCCTTATTCAAATGTACCCAGACCATGACTTGTGATATGACTGTGAGGAGTGAAGATCAGCCCATGAACATGGACAGAAAATTCTAGAAACTCTGCTGAACCAAGGTCACAGCATGAATTGTGAGTGTAGAGATGGGATTTGAGTATTATCAAAATCTTTCTGGATGAAAAAAGCATGGAATAGTGCCCGTGGTTTTCTATCTAAAACAGCCAGAAAGAAATGCTGTTCCCCAGAACAGAAATCTGCTCTGAGATCACCCTGGTGTAATATGGACTTAGCAGGTCTGAGGCAGGTCCTTCAGCCTTTGGGCTTGCAAAATGTGCTGGGGCAAGAATTGACAAAACAGAAAAAGATTATTTAACTTCACCCCATTTCAAAATGTAATAAGAATGTATTTCTGCATTTAAAAAAATTTGACTTCCCCATCTGTGTTTCACTTGGTTGACATATTCAAGCCATTTTCTGGAGTTGTGAACAACTTTTAAATCAGAGTTCAGACCCTTAAATAATCACAAACTATCAGAAACTTGGCCTTTTCAGAAAAACACAAATATACAGCAAGTCGACAGCACCAGCAAGTCAGTAACTGAGGCATCCTGCTTTTAGTGTAAATAGTATCAGTAATTTTATTTGCAGTGCTTTAGAGGTATTGAGGAGATATTTCCTTAAACGATGTTGGGATCATCATCTACAGGGGTTCCACATCTTTGTACTTCAGGCATCTCAACCAAAGCAGCCAAAAACTGGGTCAAGGCAACAGTCCAAAATTTTAGTGGTGAGCCTCCAAAATTCAAGACACTCAGGGAATGCATGTTGGGGAATAATATGAGAATGCTGAAGGAAAAAAAAAAAAAAAAAAAAAGAAAGACATATTTAATTTGCATCCAATATTAATATTTCAAAAATTGGTGCTGTCAGTTTGGAATAAAAGCCTGGGTTTGAAGTGCCTGTGAAAGCCAAGACAGCTGCCTCAGAGCTCAGCCGCTGTCTGATGCCATCGGTTCCTGAGTTGCCAGGAGGCGGTGTGGATGGCTGGCCGCTCCAAACCCACAGGCACGCACAGGGAGCTTTGGGATGCCGCAGTCGAGGAGTCTCCCCCGGGTTACTCTGGATCCCGGAGTATGGGAATGTGGGTTGGCAACAACCCGCGGGTCTGGGAGCTGCCGAGCTGCCCCGCAGGCTTCCCAAATTCGGGCTCACCGCCGCCCCTTCTGATAGGATGGAGAAAACTGGGAAGCGTATCTCAGCTTGAAAACTCAGCATTCGGGAGCCAAGTCCCACAAAATTTCACCCTGTTGCTCCTGGGCAGCTGCTGCAGGGAGATGAGATGCAGCTGGACCAGATAAAAGGAACCAGCCTGGTTGGGGGCACCTGCAGAATCACTAGGTGCCTCTGAGACTCCTTGCTCAGCACCATTTTGGGGTAGTTTAACAGAGAACTGCTGCTTTGAGTAGCTAAAGTTTATAATTATATGTTTTTTTAGGACCTGGGCTGCCTTTCAGCATCCTTGAGACCGGGGAGTGTGACAACCCAGTCTGCCCAGTGATGGAAAGTTAGAAACTGGAAATGTACCTGGATGCCACCCTGAGTCAGCCCAAACCGAAGCATCTCTACAAAACACCTAGATGTGAACAAACTGCCGTCCTCTGACAAAAATATTCCGTCTGAGAATTTCTGACCAGCTGCGGCGGTAAACACCTCCAGGGTGTCCTTTTTGTCTGATACAGGGCAAAAATTATTCGGGTGCCTGTTGCTCGGGGTGGAAAGATGAGGGAATGGAATAGTAAATTAAAAGGGTTGGAACAAAAAGCAGCCGATTGTCTGAGCACGGCTGGCCAAGCTGCGTTCGGGTATCTGTGTGGGAATGGACGAAATGCCCGTGGCAGGGGCCGCAGCCACGCCGTGGACCCTCTCGTCCCCTTTCCCTCACTGAGCGGACTTTACACTTGTGGGGCTTTACACTTGTGTTTATTTTCCTGCCTGCCCTCGGTGGGGTTTGTCCCGGCACCTCTCCTTGTCCTGCTCCTGGGCCTTTCTGCCCTCGCCGTGGGCCCCGCGGAGCGCGATCCCCTCGGGGAGCCGGGGCCTCCGCAGGCGGCGACGGAGGCGCGGAGTTCCCGGCGGGCCGGCCGCCTCCCCGCCCTCCTTCCATCCTCCCTCCCTCCCTCTCTCCCTCCCTCCCTCCCTCGGCGGCGTGTTTGGGAGGGAAGGAGGGGGTGGAAGCCGGGCCGGGGCGGCCAGCAGGCAATTTGCATGAGAGACAGACTGGGAATGAGCTGGAGTGGGCGCCTCTCCGCGCACACAGAGCGGGGCAGGAGGGGGAGGAGGAGGGAGCTGCTGCCGCCGCCGCCGGGGAGAGGCGGCGAACTCCGGGCAAAGTTTGGAGCCGCGGGCCCGCGGCGCTGAGGCAGCGACGGGCGGGGAGCGGCCGGGCCGGGCCGGGCAGGGCCGCGCGGTGTGAGGCGGCGGGCAGAGCGCGGGGGGCGGCGGGCAGAGCGCGGAGCCGGCGGCGGGCGCTGCCGGCACAGCCAGCATGTCCTCCATCCTGCCCTTCACTCCTCCCATCGTCAAGCGGCTCCTGGGCTGGAAGAAAGGCGAGCAGAACGGGCAGGAGGAGAAATGGTGCGAGAAGGCGGTGAAGAGCCTGGTGAAGAAGCTGAAGAAGACGGGGCAGCTGGACGAGCTGGAGAAGGCGATCACCACGCAGAACATCAACACCAAGTGCATCACCATCCCCAGGTACCGGGCTGCGGAGGGCGCGGCCCCGGGGCCCTGGGGTGCGGGGGAGCAGCGGGACCCGCAGGGACCCTCAGGGACCCCCGAGCTCCGGCACGGCCGGGACAGGGCTCGTTTGGCGTCCCGGCCCTGCCGCGCTCGCTGCGGTGTTGGTCCTCTCTACCTGCTCCTTGTCTAGTTCAGAAAAACCCGTAACTGGCTACAGAATTGAATTACTCTCTAGTAACCAGAGAGAAAACGTAGTGGAGAAAATATGCCTCGGGCCGAGATCATAAAAAAAGAAAAAAAAAAGTTGGAAGCGCTGCGGATCAGTTCCACTCACTGAGGGTGCTCTCATTGTCAGAAGTTTCAGCGTGTTCTCAAGTGCTGTTGCATTACGATTTTCTTGTGATTAGTGCGTCAGGAAAACGGTTTTGTTTGGGTTGTTTGGCTTCTTCCTTATTACTCCTCTGAAGGAGTGATTTAGAGCCCTGCTCTGCTGATGTTTTCGAGTTACTTTTTAAATCGGGAATGCAAACGGCAGAGTTGAAGGAGGTCGTTCGGAGTGCAAAAACACCCCACACATGTGAGGGTGAATAGAACTGATTTTTTCCTCCATTTTTTGAATGAACATAGATTTTATTTTTAGTCTGCGTTCCGAACTCGATCCATAGGGCCATCATAAATCATAAAAGACGTGTATAAAACTATCCCACCTAAGAATAATTTTCCAAGTAACTTTCAAATGGCTGCCCACAAGTGGTGTTTTATTGCTGCAGATTGTTGATTTCTGTGAGCTCAGCCAGATGACTGCTGGGTCTGTTCCTGATTGTTGTTTGAGAGTACTTTTTTTTTTTTTAAAGCAAAGGCCAAAGTTCATTCCAAATATTTGAATGCTGCATAATTGTGTGCTTCTGCGTGAGAAGATATCTGTGTGTGTGTGTGTATTCATGCTTCTCTCTGGCACAAACAAATGTATGCTTTCTTGGTTGTCAGAATGATTTAATATGCAGGAGCTGATACAAAGCAGCATCTGTTGCATGAAAAAGTGAACCAAGTAGCTTAGAAATGTGGATGTTTGGAGCTCCTAAAATTTTATTCCAACAACTGCAGTGTTTTTTTAAAAGGAAAAATAAAGCCTCCTTATCTTTTTTGGTGCTGAATGACTGTGGCTAAGATTTTGGCCAGTAATGCAAATGAGAGCTCTCAGCCTTTGTTAGAGTTGCTCCGGCTTCTACTTGAAGCAGAAATCAAAACCTGTAGAGCCACCACACAATACAAACACCTTAAAACCTATATTTTTAAAGTTCTTGGTAAGCAGCTTGCTTTCCACGTACTTAATTCACTGTTTAAAGCACTGCCCTGAAATATTTACCATTTCAAAAGAAGAAAATTGCTGTAGCAGCCCTGCTGCTGTGACCTGGGTATTGTGTGTGGCTGATGCTGACCCGTTAGGGAGCAGAGCATGAAGGCCCCTGGAACTTCTGTGACTCCTAACAAGGTGGTTTAAATAAGGAAGGATTTGATATTTTATGATTTAAAGGAAGAAAAGAGTTGGGCCAAACACAATGCTTTATTAAAGAAAAAAAAAAGTAGAGGTTGAAAATAAATAACAACACAAACATGTATCATAAGTGATGAATACTCACCTTCAGAGATTGCCCTGGCTGTTCCTCCTCTGTTAATGAAAATATGTGCAGAAATTAAAACATTTCATGTTCATTTATGACACTGAGCCTGCATCCTGCAGATCTTACACCTCAGTATGGGGGAGGCATCAGCCTGTTTGGTGGGAGCCCCTTGTAGCTTGGCATTTGTTTTTAAACACAACTTCATGTCTGCTTCTTTATTGTTCAGAAATGACCGTGGTTAGGTATTCTGCACTGAGATATCACATCTGTGTGTCAGAGGTTGGGGAATGGAGCATAGAAAGATCTCTCTGAGGTCAGTGCAGAGCTGCAGCTCTGACCAGGCCTTGTGACTTTAAGAGCTGTGCCTTTTCCTCTGGGCTGCGCTGCTTGTCCTAATGTATCTGTGAATCTGATTACTGTGTCATCTGAAATTAGCGTTTGCAAGACGATTTTAGCCTGGTTTTAGTTTGCTGTTTGTTATTTTCATTTAATAATTTTAACGTATGTCATTTTACTATTTACTCAAATAATATGTTGGGGAGGGGGGAGAGGGGGAAAAGCATCATTAAGGATTAGCTCATGTTGTGCATTGTCTGTAATGCATCAGTAGACTGAATTACAGTGGAGCCATGCCAGTGATGACTCTGGCCCAGCAGGAGCAGGGTAAGTCCAAAATTAGCTATTGTATCCATGAGACAGAGCAAGTTTCACGTGGAAAAGGGCTCGAGCTTTGCAGAAACGTTGCTTGTGGGAATGAGGGCTATGCAGCAAATTCCTGGACTGATCAGGTGGGATTGTTTGAAGAAAGGACAGGAAAAAAATATTTGTTTTGTTGTAGGGCTGAGGAATTAGAATAACAAATGTATTCCTGCTGTCGTGTTTATCTGCTGGGATCTGGAAGCATGTACTGCTTGCTATCTCCTGACAGATTAGTAAACAGGGATTAGTTTATTTGCTTGTGTATTTGCTCAGCATGTATTACTTCTCCAAGTGCTCAGTTTCTGAGGTGTGACAGACACCCCAGGTTTTCTGCTGGGAGAACCTGTGGCAGACAGCAGAAGGCTGGAGAGGCCTTCAAGGATTTCAGTGTGACTCTCCTGGCAAGAAGGATTTTTCCTTGTTTTTACTGCTGGAGGAGGAAGTCATTTCCACCTGCAAAACTCTGGTCTCAGACCATCCGATGGTTTCTGGTGCTGCACAGGGGAGCTCCTTCAGAGGCTCTTCCTTCCCTCCTGCTCTGGGCACAGCTGCCAAGGCCCATCCTGCCCCAGCAGGACCTTTCTTTAAACCTTTGTGCCCTTTGGTGTCAGAGCTGACCTGGTGAGTCCGGGTCTCCCTGGCAGAAAGGTTTTTTCATCCTCTATTGGGTGATAAAAGTTGAGAGCACACATTCTTCTGCCATTAAAATGCATCCTTTGTCACAGTTGCTTATCTTGCAAGCCCAGCTTTCAGGATGAGCATTTTTATCACTTTTCAGACCAAGCTGGGCACAAGTGTGCCATTAACACCTACCCAGCACAGGCAGCTGGGTGTTTGCGGCTTCCCTGCTTTGCTCTGTGAGCAGGCACTGATCTGCTCCAGCTGCTTGCAGGATTTTGGTGCCTCTGTTCTTTTCAGAGACCCAAAAATGTGGTAAGAATGGCATCTACATCTGGCATTCATACAAACCTGCAAAAATCTGAGTTTCTAGCACTGTTCTGAGCAGAAGTGAGGCCGTTTTGTGCACCTGAGAAACCAGCAGCATTTGCCCTGGAAATGAGGTGTGATGAGTGTTCAACTCAACATTTTTAGGGTCTGATCTGCAGAAACCAGACACGTGATGGGCACTCAGTAATTTCTACAAGCTGGGCAGTATCTGTAGTCCTGCTTTATGAGATAGTAAATGCTTTGTTTCAAGAACTTTAGTGGTGCTACACACACAGACATAAATCTCCTGACATTTTGTAATATATTTTCATATGCACATTTTTCTTTTGAACTCATTACTGTATTTATTTGTTTTGGTATCACCAGTGGTTTTAGGGGAGCCAGGATTCCTGTATGGAAGGAACACCTTCTTTTAAGTGGTGGGTTGTATTTTTTTTTTTTTTTAATTTAGAAAACAGTTTTGCAGAGAGGTGGGTGTTATTTCTTGTGGAACTCATCTGATAAGGGCAGAATGTACCAGTTAAAATGGAAACATGGCACATTTGCTTCTTAGAAGCCACTGAACAAGGTGTTCCTTAAATTATTTACATTTTGGTGGGGAAAGCCGGGGATAATACACAAGGAACTTAATGAATAAGGATAATAGAGAAGGAACATAAATATTTCAGAAACATCTTGGCTGTGAGCACAGCTTTGGTTGTGTTGGTAGTTGACCACACAATATTTACAGGATTTGATCATGTTCTTGGGTTTGAGGTGATACCAGGAAAATGGGAAAGCTGTGAGGATGTGAAGTGGCAGAGGCTGTCTGCAAGACCCTGAAGGATGTTGTTTCACATCATGGTGTGATTTTGGGGTCATTGGACTCCTTGTGGGTCCCTTGCAGCTGGGGATATTTTGTGATTCCACACTTCTCTTGGGGCTGCCCATCTGATGCAGTAACCAGCAAAGGATCAGTCACAGCTCTGTGTGTCCATGTGTAAATTTATTTATTTTTCAATGCCAGTTTCAAGCTACCTTGTTTTCAGTTTTCTGTTCCTGAGTGTGAGGAGCTTTAATATTTCATGGCCTTGTCTGGGAGCGCCTGCAGGGGCTCAGCCCTGGTGTGCAGGGTGGTTACAGCCCAGTCCCTGTGTGCAAACCCCTCTGGCTGCCATCCTCCTGCTCAGCTCCATCTGCTGGGATTTTCCTGCTGCAAACCCGTGTCAGTGACCTCTGTCCTGCCCGAGCTTCCTGGGCAGGGTTTACAGCCCTGCCCAACCTTTGTGCTGCTGCAGAGCCCTCACCAGCCCGGCTGTGTGGCCTCTGTGGGACAGGCAGGTTGGGTCTGCAGGTGAAGGTACACGGAGTGCGCATGGGCCTGAGCCTGACAGGGCTCCTGGAGTGCTGGGCCCTGCTCCTGGGCACAGGGTGTGACTCTTGGCATGGTCCTGTGCAGGGCAGGAGTTGGACTCTGTGATCCTTGTGGTGCCCTGGGGCTGTGCAGGGCAGGAGTTGGACTCAGTGATCTTTGTGGGTTCCTTCCAGCTCAGCTTTTCCTGTGTGATTCCGTGACTTTCTGCCTGCAGTCCTGCTTGTCCATCAGTGCCTTTCTCATCTCCCCACAGGTCAATCCCCCCTCTCTGGGCACAGATTTCTGCTCCCTGCAGCCCCTCCAAGTTTTTCTCTCCCCCTTGCACTTGTTCCTGCCTCTAACATCAGCCTGGGTGATGTGTGTGGAGTTGTTGTATTCCATTGGCATTCCCAAAAACAAAGCAGTGCTGTCAGGCTGGAGCAATAATGTTGGTACAAGCAGTTAGGGAGCAGCTACAAACTCAGTTATTGTGGCAGAGACAAGGAGCAGGGAGAGGAGGGAGGCTGGGGAGGAGTTGTGCTCCCTCCCCTCCAAAGAGTTGCTGCTGGAATAGCACAGCAGCCCTTTATTAAGGTGTCTCCTCTGTTTTGTAATTTCTTGTGCAGTCGCTACCATTCAAACCCTTTTGCCAATATATATATTTATCTTTTTGCCTGAGTTGTGCAGGGCAGCTCACACTTTGCATTAAGACCGGTGATAAAACTCCTCCTGTCTTGAAAAACAACTGAAGTGTTTATCCAGGACACTGAGGGGCTAAGAGGAAAAAATTGATTTTACAGTTTGTTAAGATGCTTTCAGATATTCATATCTCTGTCTTTCATTCTTCTGCCCTTCCTCAAGAGACTAAGAGAGTTAAAATAGCTTCTGAAGGGCCTCATGATGTTCTCATTATATTGTGTAGTAAGCGTTGAATCTTTGTGAAATAAAATATTTTAAATGGTTGCTTAACTTTTGTAGCATTAGGAAAAGACCCTGAATATCACAGTCATTTAAATATAATGAGAAATAAATGCAAAAAATTGATGAAATAAGGAAATACACACTGTACAGGATTATCACATCAGGAATCCAATTAAAACGAGTTCTTCTAATAAATATTGGTTTAATAATGCAAACTTGTGATTGCTATATTATTACAACAAAAATAAAATTAACGAGATTTAATGGACTGAGCAGCCATTAATTTTCACTTGTTAATTTATTAGGAACTTCTAATGCTGTTAGATGCACAGTAAAGCCATTATCCTGCATGAACTACTTGGTGAAATAAATAGGGCCAGCAAGTGCTCAAATTAAATTGAAATCAGTTTTTATTCCCAAATTATCTCTTTCTGTTGTTTGGGTTATTTTTTTATGATTACTATGTTTTAGCTTTCCTCTACTGAGTGCAATTAAATTTTCAGGGATGGGATGCAGCACTCCTCCAGCCAGGCTTATGAATAGTCCTAATTAACTTTTGTCCTTGTGTGCCTTGACGTGTTTGTAAAATCCCTTTTGCAGTCCGCAGCTGCCCGTGCTGATGGGCAGGGAGGGAGGGATGGGAGTGAGGCCAGGGCAGAGGTTCCTGTCCAGGCCCTGCAGTCCCACGGGGTGACTCCACCAGCTCCAGCAGGTGTTTGCTGATTCCTTCTGGAACTGGTGATGATTGCACGGCTGTGTTAGCTGAGGAGGCAGTAATGTGTGGGTTGTTGCAGTAATGCTGCTTTTAAAGGTGTTTGGGAGCTTTTCAGACCGGATCCTCATTTGCTGGCATCTCTTTGCCCCCGGGGTGATGGGACTTGCCCTTAGGGAAGTGTGACTGCTCCAGGTCCTGTGCCTCCGTACAAACAATACAAAGGCAGAGCTCTTTTCTTCTGTTTTAAAGACTCAGCTCATCGGAGCACAACTGTGAGTGGGAATAAACTATTCCTGCATAGTCAGAGCAGCCCTGTTAAAAACCCTACCAAATAAAACCAAGGGTAACCCCTAACTTCACAAGAGCCCAGCCAGGTAAGAAATAACAGCCTGCTTTTTAAAGTGTCACCCAGGGATCATCTGAGCTCCAGGAGGAAATCTTTGTTAGCTAAGGAACCCTGAGATATTAGAGCTACACAGTTCCAGATACCCAGATTTGTTCCTTCAGCAGCAAGGGAGGTTTTTGTGTGTGCTGCAGAGGCTTCTGACAGCAGCTGCTGTGGAAAACATATTATATCTCTCACTGGTGAGCCTTGTGAAAGAACGTGCTTAAAGCTCCTGCAAAACCTACGTGGGAGAAATGGAGCCCGTGGTGTGAGTCTAGGGAAGGTGGAGAGGTGATCCTGGTCAGTTGTGTGTGTGTCACAGAAAAAGCCTACACAGCTGACCTGCTGTTCAGCACGGGGTGATGAGGGCAGGGAGGGGACAGGTCCCAGGTGCAGCTGTGCCCTGTGTGTGCCCAGACTGTTCTGGAGCACCTGCACAGGTGGGCTGGGACCGTGGATCAGCTTATGGAGAACGAGGGTGTGAATCCTGGAGAGAGGGACTGCAGTGGCTGGTGTGGCAGGATCCTCTCTCTGGGGTTCTTAGGTTGGAAGTAGTGGGTGAGCCCTCCTTTGCTCACTTTATAATTTGCAGTTGAGAATTTGAGTAAATTTTCCTCACACATTGCGTCAGAGGAAAAGTCGGAGTTTCTCTCTGCACTGGTGACGTTCATGAACCATAACTCAACCTTTTTTTAAAAAGGAAGCCAGAACAGAAATTTCCTCCTTTGTGGTGAAGCTGCAGCCAGCAGTGGTTGAATGATGGATGCTGACACTGACTCTCCTTTTTCACAACAAAAGAGGAGAAGCTTTGTCCTTCCTGTTTTAGTTGCTTGAACATGAAAAGAGAAATTCACTTACTCTTCACATGTCAGGTTTACAGAAATATTGGGCTGAGAGGAGGACATCTGTGCACGTGAGAATGCCTCTGTTCCTGGGTTGAATGTGTGACTGTTGTTGCTTTATCTACTTAACAGCTGGAGAATTCTTTTTTCCCCAAATTTCCTTTCCCTCCATTAACTGGAATTTCTGTGTTGCTGTGTGGGAAGACAAAGACCCAACCTCAAGAACCTTTAATTTTGTTATTCTGAGCAAGACCAGATGTGGGTTTGTTTCATAGGGATACAAAGTCTATGGTTTCCACACATATGGAACTGTACAGAAAAGGTCCTTATTATTTGTTGAACAAATTGTTGTTCCTGAGATGCAGAGCCAGTTTGTAGCACATGTGTAACAAACAGTATCTGAAAAATTCTATGCATGCTTAAAAAGCGCTCAAAGTGAAAGGCTAATAAGCAGCTGGAGGCTTTTCCCACTCTTTTTGTGTTTGTGTAGTTACATGGATTTCAGTAAATTTATTTCCAATTTACAGGCAAGTGAGGGAGAGTCAGGCCAGCACAGGAAAGCAGTGAACTGAAAACAGGGGAGAGGTGTTTGTTGGTTGAATATTGTTCACTTTTCTCTTTTAAATTCAGGGATTTGGTGGCTTTTGTGGGTTCTTGGCAGGATTTGAAGCCTGCCCAGCAGAGCCTGTGAGACCTGGGGGCTCCAGCCCCAGGAAGGCTGAACTTGTCAGGCCTGGGCTGGAAATGTGGCAGCAAGCCAGGCAGGCTTTAGCTGGAAGTTTGATGGAAATGATACTTCTCTGCAAAACATTTAATTTTCAGAGGAGTTCACTGATATTTCAGGGTTTGCTGATGGGCACTGGTGGGACTGGGCAGGGACCCTCCACATTTGTGGCTGAGGTACCTCTGGGGTGGCTGATCCTGCGCCTGGCCAGAAGGCAGCATTGGGCACTTCTGTGTTTGTTTTTGTCCTTTTAAAAACCATTTCAAGCAGCTTTCAAACCAGTGGTGAAGCCCTTGTTCCAGTGTGCCCCTGCCCCACAGCTCCACAAGCTCAGGAAGCAGAAATGTTTTTAGATAAAGCCCCCGACAATTAGAGGCCTTGAACTCAGGAGAGCACAAGGTCTGCTAATGACATCTGTCCCTGCTCTCCCAACAATCAGCAGCCCCTGGGATAAAAAGCCTGGAATAGTCGTTGATGCTGGCCTGGAATCTTCAAGCAAAATTCCAGTGGGCGCTGGAGATTTTGGATTAATGACCTTGTAAGAATTCCACAGCTTGGGATGGGCAGGCTTAGAGATGACCTGGCTGATCTTTCTCCATATCTGCTACTTGGGCCTAAATTTACCTGACTTACTCAGTATAAGCTTCACCATCAGCCAGATCTGTCCTATTGGCCTGGTTTGTGTCATTGTTTTCTGATCAAAATTATATATATTTTTTAATAACCATTTTTTGCACGAGAATGGTAGAAATTGCAAACCAGATGTGAAACCACTGTGGTAGAATGAAGCTTTACACAGCAAAATGGCAAATTTTAAAGAGCACATAATCACTGTCCACTTTTGGAGCTGATACAACTTTCTGGCTGGTTTCTGTTGCCAGTCAAAGTCTGCTTCTGAGTAGAGCTTTGCTCTTTATTAGATGCCATAAATAACTCGTGTGTAGGTAGACAGCTGATCATTGAAGCTTTTCCCAAGCCTGGTTCTGCTTGTTTGGGAGAACTGCAGGCTGAAAGTTCAGGTATAGAATTGCAATTGCATCTTTGTTTTTCCCAATCATAACTGAATAAAGATGGGGTTTCACTTGAGGATTGCTGCATAATGAATTCTCGTTGTGGTTAGGGAAGGCTGAAAATATCAGGGTTTGTTCCACACCACTGTGTAACTGTGAGGATAGCATTGCACCCTGCTTGTACCTCAGCTACCTCCCAGATGCAGTCCTTGCCTGTCAGGGAATTTAATTACAGTTGGGAAAGCTCTTAAAATCCCAGGATTTTAAAAACCTGTTGCAAACCTCATTACCTCACTGCTTTAAAAAGCTTTCTGCTGCTGCCCAGCAGCAGAAAATGAGTACACCATCTCATTTGTACTAAGAAAGCAATTTTAATTTTCGTTGGAAGCTCTTTTTGAAAATCTGTAGGTGCTACGTCAGTGAGAATATTAGAATTCCACAGATGTTTAGTGGTAAACCTTGGCTGGGTTTGCCTAATATTTATCTATTCATCTCTGTAGCAGTGCCTCCTGTGCACATGGAATATTTTGACTGGTTGATACACATCATACCACAGAGTTCTGAGCTCCAGTCTGAGTCTGTTAGCACAAGTCCAGGGGAAACTCTATACATGTAGCCTCATGTTTTCAGTTATATTCTATAGCCATATGTGAATTTAATGCCATCCAAATACAGGATGGGAAATGAAAGAAATGTGTGTCTGATGCTGGTGGGCTTTTACAGCCATGACCTGCAGCAAAACCACTTGGAAAAATGTGATTTTTGTACCTGTAGCTGTGTCTTTTACTGAATGTTTTGGCAGCCTCTGAGTGTTGAGCACTCCCATCTATTTGCTTCAAAGCTCCTTTGCGTCTGAAGACTTTGTGGGGAATTGTTCTGAAAGAGATGACTGAAAACTAATAGCTGGCCATCTGGCTGGAAACAACATTATTAATTAAACGTTCTCTTTTAAATCATTTACAAGTTTGAAATAAATGCTCTTTTCAAAGCTATTGAAGCAAGATGAATTTGAAGCCCTGCTGTGGGAAACAGAGTATTTAATGTATCTCCTCACTAAAATTAAGGATGGAGAAATAACATCTGAGATCAAGGTTACGTAGATTAGCTGAGAGCAAAACAGCCTCTGGATTTTTTCCCTGTGTGTTTTCCATGGTTAGTTTCCTTGAAGGAGAACAATTAAGCTCCAAAGCTGGCAGCTACTCCCATTTAAAAATAATAATAATAAATCTTTACTATACAATATTCATTGAGTCCTCTTAAAGACCTTTTCATTATGTGCTTTTGAAGGGAGAGCATTTGTGGCCTCTCATTTTGTACCAGAGTTCTGATCTTAAATCCTTTATAGCAGAAGGATTTTTACCCTCTTTTGCTGATGGGAGAGAGTGAATCCTGAGAATGGGGTTGTTTACCTGAGGCTGATGGGGGCAAAGGGCCCTTGGGGGCAGACATCCTAAGGCCTGCTGCAGTTTTCCAGGACTGAAGTGGCATCTTCCTGTGCTCTGGATGGAAAACAGCAATCAGTTCAAAAGCTGCTCTCTCTGAGTTACACCAGTAATTTGTAACATGGGGATTTTATGTTCATAAAGCTAATTTTCAGCTAAATAGAGGAAGAAGGCTCTAGCATTTTAGAATTGTAGACCCAGAACAGTGGGGGTTGGAAGGGACCTTCCAAGCTCATCCTGTCCAGCTCCCTGGATGTCCAGGGCCGTCTTTTACTGGGGTACTCAAAGCACCCTCCAGCCTCCCTTGGAACACTTCCACTGGTGGGGCATTCACAGCTTCTCCACACAAAAGAAGTAAGGAAGTGCTGAGGATACACCTCAAGAGATGCAATTTCATTTTATGTCCATATTTTCCAGGCTTAGGATGAGCATGGAGCCTTTCTGCCCTGGTTTTTCAGTACATTAAGGGTCCCAGCAATCATTTTTGAAGTGTCTGAGTGACCCAAGAACCAGCTTTAATTCAAACCTATCCATATTGCAGTTCCTGTTGGCTGCATATGGAAAATGTGTGTTAGGGTGTTGGAACAGAGTAGCCATTTGAATGGATAGAAATTCATGAAGGGAGCACCCTTAAATAGGGTTGAAATAATAGTTCCATGTAAACATCCCCTCTGTTTCCTCCCTTTACTTCTCCATTTGTTCTCTGATGGGGTTCGTGGGGTAAAACAAAGCTGGTGCCAGACACAAATGAACCCATGGAGCCAGGGAAGGGCTTGGAAATGCTGGCCTGGAGTGGGGTCCTGTGAGTCCCTGCTCTGCCTGCCACGCTCTGCTGGTTTGAAGGCCCTGCTGGGGGAGCTGCTTCTAAACAGGAATAAAAATAGCCATTGGAGTGTTCTGATTTTAGAAAGAAAAAATAGCATTTATTGGATTATGATTGGCTGATGACTTTGAAGCTGGAGACAGTTTTATATTACAGAGCTTCTCACTCTGCTTATTCTCTCAGTTCCTGTTCTCCCCCCTCCCCTCTTCTTTTTCCTCTTTTCTTGCTTTCTATTTTTAGGGCGGCATTTCAGAGTTTCTGCTCTGCTGCCAGACCAGCTATTCCAGAAGAAAGAGGAAAGGTGGGAGGTAGAGCTAATGAGCACTGTTATTAATTTGGCTTTTGAGTTGGTGTTCAAAGTTTATATGTTTCCAATTTGTCTGACAGTCAATGAAAGATCTGTTTGTGCTTGAAGCCATTGATCATGCACATTTGACAGTCTCTCCAGTAAAAGAGAGGAGAGCAGGGAGTTTAGGACTGGAGAGAGGCCATTAAAAGTTTAAGGTCAATGTTATATTTTGTTGTATGTGTATGTATATATTTAGGTTTTTTTAATATATATGTAAAAATTTGTATCCCGTAGAATCAGCTTCAAGTGGAACAATTAATCATTCTATGGAGAAAAAAAGTATTGTAACTTCATTAAAAAATGGTAATGGTCTGTTACCACTGGAACAAAACACTTGTTTAGTGTTACATATGCCCACACAAATAAAATAATGGGATAAAGGTTTTCCAGTCAGCTCTAAAGCTGATCAGAGTTGCTTTGAGGCATAAAAGCAGAGAGAGGGAATTTCCAGGAGTACCCTGGTGGGTATGGAGGTGACGTTCCTGCACCCTCCTGCCAAGGGCTCTGCTGCTGGGTGCCCTTGGTGCTCAGAGTTCTTCCCTGAGCTGCAGCTGCCCAGAGGCCCTTGGCTCCTTTGTGCCTTTGTCACTTGCATTCTCCTGGGTGTGCTTTTCTTTGTTTATTTGTTTAGGGATTGGGGTGCGGTTTTTTTTGTTTAAATATTATTTTTCTCCCTTGTGCTGTGGCTGAGAACCTTAAACAACAGGGGAAGATGGTTATTAGGAGGGCAAGGAAGGGGACAGAAATGTTCTTTGTTGTGAGAGCAAAGGGCGTTCCTCAGTGTGAGTGTGTGAAACAATCCAGCCACAGGGTCTGGTGTTCAGACCCGACTGGGGGGTGATTTTGTTATTAGTTCAGTAAATCACATTTTTCACCTGTGTGAGTTTGGGGCCATCATTTTTGCACGTGCAGAGCAGCTCTGAATTTACATCACTGTGAGAGAGGAACTGGGGAGGCACAGAAGGCTTGATCACACCTTTGCTTTAGGATCACCTCTTGATTTTAAAAATCCTGTCACGTTTCATTCTTAATTTTGCTTTGCGGTCCCTGTGCTACTTGGAGCTCTGAAGGATATTTTTCTAGGCCCATTTGAGAGTTCAGTGTTGTCAAAAGGTGGCCGAAAGTTGGTTGAGTGTAACTGCCCATGTAATGTATTGCTGCAAATTAAATAACCCAGGAATTGGTTTTGGAAGACAAGGATTATTTCAAGACACAGCTCATAACTTTTCTACCAGCGATTCAATAACTTCTTCCTGTTGGTTAAAAATTGCACCTCATGTTGAGTTGGAGGCAGTGCCAACTTGCAGGATATTTTTTAATTTTTTTTTTCAGCAGTGAGGTTTCTCCAAGGTACTAATCCCCTTTAAAATAAAAATGTTTTAGAATCAACATGAGACAAAAAAATCTTGTGCTTCACAAAGCTGATCCAGTTTGTTTTGTGGCTGTCAGGGACAATGAGGAGTGCTGCCCAATCTGAAGCTGGCAGTCCTTTGGGAATTCAGTGTACAGTTTTGCCCACAGGATAACCTTTCTCCAGTTTCTGCTGTTATCTCCTGGCACAAAAGAGTGGAGGAGAGAGCCGGTCAAGTGTTGAAAATTTGTCTATATAAATATCTCCTGCTGTGGTTTTCAGGCCTGAAGAAGGTGACTGAGGGAACCCTGAGTGTGTGTGCTGTGCAGCAGCTCACAGGGCTGAATCTGCTCCTGGGGGTCTCTTGTGGGAAGTTTTAAATGAAATTTTTCCAGGCTGAAGAAGCCAAAAGCCACTGTGAGTGTGTGCAGTGGGCTGGCAGATGCAGCTTGGTGTAGCAAGGGGCATTATGTTGGTGGAATGAGATAACAATAACCCCTGCTTTTATTTGTCAATAATTTTTTATCTTTTACTTTAAACCCAAATATTTTCTTCATATGCCAATAAATGGCAGAGTGGATTTGGACTGAGCAGCCATCTCTGGCTGTGCTGCTGAGCTGTTTGGAAGCCAAATTAATTGTAACATAAATGACAGCTCTGAATGTCTGGTTTCCATGTACCTTTGTACTGTCATATCTCTCCATATTCTGATAATGATACATCAGTGTCATAATTTCATTTCTGGTTTCACTTCAGTGAGGTAGCTCCTGTTAATCCACTGCAGGAATGTTACCCACCGTGACCCCCTTGTCTTGGAGGGCTGTGACCGTGCTGAAGGGGTTTGGTTTCTCACATCCCACCCCGGGCACGGCAGTTTCCTGTCCCCAGGGATTGTTCAGTACCAGTTTGTGCTCCGGTCGTGTTTCATGGGGAACAGGCACCTAACCCTATGCACAAGGCACCGCTTTGGCCATTTGGGGACTGTGCTGGAGGTGACAAGCACTGAGGGTGCAAACCCCGTGCCTTCTGATGTCCCCTTCAAAGCAAACGCTAAATGCTGTTTATTGTGTGAGGTGAGTGGCCCCGTTAGTGGCCATGTCCTTTAATGAAGAACTTGAGCTCTTACATTATCCTTAGTCTGGCGCTTTTCCTGAGTGTTGAAAGCGTTTCTGTGCCGGAGCAAGGTGTTACAGCAAAGTCAGACGTGGGTGCAAAACCGCCTGGGTGTAGCAGGGATTTGGCATCCCCGTGTGGAACGTGAGGAGCTGAGTGACCCTTGTGCAATGAATAAATGAAATCCTGCTCCGTCTTCTGAACCAGTCTGGCTCTGCAATTCGGGCATTCCTTGCCCACAGATAAGATAATTAATTGAACAAGAGGCAACATTACCTGGCAGTTGCCTAATCTTCCTCCCCATGTGCAATAATCTGCGACCCAGATGTGTTGGACAATGCAGATGTGAAATGCTATAACTTTATAGCACTCTTTTAATGTACTGAAAATCAGCTGCAGCACCCAGGTTTTGTCAGAGATGAGACTGTTTCAGAATGTGGACGTGCAAATGTCAATGACAGGAATTGTGCCTGGAGTGTACTGAAAATACACTCCTTGAAATGTTTTTCCTTTAATTTACATCAAAAGAATCTTGTCTAATTTTAACATATTGTTGCCATCGGGTGGTGGTGTCCATATGCAGCTCCAATCAATGCAGCACTGCTTTCCTTGTCTGTTTGCCTTCACTGAAGCCACTCATGAAATTATTTCAGCTAAAACCTCTCATTCCCTGGAGTTTGGGCTCTTCCTCTGCAGTACATAAAGTGATAGATCAGCACCTAATAAAAGTGGGATTATCTCTGAGCTGGAAATAAGTGGAAAGAGCCTACTGTGGAAATGACAGGGCTTGCTTGTGGTTACAGATTTAATAATAATACTTGTAGTAACTCCAGCAAGGTGAGGGTCTTCAGAGGGCTTTGTCACAAACTGCTTTTTACTCCTTGCAAACTCTTTAGACTTTGGCTGTTCAAACTGTTCCAGTGCTCTCACTGCAGTCATGCAAATATCACAAGCTGTTCAACTTGTTCATTTATTCTCTTGGAAAGGCAGAGAGGAAAAACAGCCTGGACTTGCACCCTGGAGGGAGCTGTGCGAAGCCAGGCTCAGGATTCTGGGGGGAGCTGTGGGGTTTTCTGTTCTTTTGTGGATGAGACTTTGCTTTCTGTCATCTCTTAGCAAATAATGAATAACAGTGATGGAGACATGAAATCTGGAAGTGTTTATTCCAATTGTGTGTGAAGCAGAGTCGTCAGCAGAGCCAAGTTTCTCACGGGCTGGTCTGGTTTGTGCCTGGGGCAGGAGTTTGCAGCTATCTTGGTAATAAAGGCTCAGGGCTTCTGCTCTTTCTGCTTCCCAGGTTCCCTGTGCATGGCAATTACTGTCCCTGCTGGGATCAACACCTGGCTCTCATTTCCAGCAGTAACAAAGGGCCCTGCTCTATAAAACCCTCTGCTGTTTGTGTGTGGAGCACTTTGCTTTTACAGTCCAGGGTTGGAGGACACCACAAAAGCACATGAAAGCCAAGTGAAGCCGTTGCTGCAGTAGGCCTAAAACAAACTTTAAAAATCGTGAGGTTTTTCCTTCCTTCCCTTCGTGGTTTATTTTTGTCTTTCTTTTTTCTGTGGGGGAGGGGGGTGTGTGGTGAAGATTTATCTCTAAGCACAAACACTGAAATTTCGGTGGGGATTTTGCACTCTGTTGTTTGGGGAATTTTTAATCACCTTCCCCACTTTAAGAAGTGCTTTTTTAAAATCAAGATTTCCACAAAAACTCAGTGCTGCAAACCTTCCCATGGCCACCCCTGCGTCCATGGAGAGCTGGAGGAAGCTCCTTTACCCTGTGCAGCCTTAGGATGAGTAATAATGGTCCCAGCACATTCACACGTGCTCCAAGTCCTGCGCGTTGTGAAGAATTTTGCCAGGTTGAGCCCCCTGTAAGTCCGTGGAACTGGTCACATGTCAGGGTTTAACCCTGTCATTCCCTTCCTGAGAGCTGCAGCTGCCTGAGCTGGTGTCACATCCATGTGTTTGTTTCTGAGGTGCTTTCCCTGCAGTAACATTGCTTCACTTTTATTTTTCACTCTCCACAGCAGATCTGTTTAACAGCAGGGCTACTGCTGCTTTGGACTCTGAAAGCATTTTGGGCAGGATTGCAGTAAAGTGATTTTTCAGCTTGCAGTGACTGCAGTCTGCTTACTAAATACCTATTTACTACTTTCCTTCGGGTTTTAAAGAAAGTGGAACATCAGATAATCAGTTTAACTCCTTGTGTCCAGTAATCTCATCTCTGCAGCCAGCAAATGTAAAACAGAAGGAGGCATTGGGGGGTGAGTGAGGATGTGGCTTCGTGTTACAGCCCTGATTTGGGTAGAACACCATTAAATGGCATAATCCCATTTCTGGCTGTCTCTTGAGTTTTCTGCAGTTCTGAGTCTCTTTTTATCTTTATGGCAACAGGACCACCCACTCTAATAGCTTGTAAATGGTGCACTTCTAAATCAGAGCTTTGGGTGGAGTTTTGACCTCTGTTGAAATCAGAAACCTGGACAAGTGTGTCTTTCAGAAATGCATCCTGTCTTTATTTAAAGATACCAAGACAGACATTCCACTATGTTGGTTTTTTATTTTGGATTTTTGTTTGTTTGTTTTAACAACTAATAATCTCCTCACATTAAAAAAAAACCTACTGTATTTCAGCTGCAATTGGCCCAGAGTCATCTTACAGCATTGCTTCATTTTACCTCTCTTGGCCAGACTGACAAATCCTGCAATATTCCCTTTTCCCCCTTCAATAAACATACTTCATACCCTGCTGGGATTCAGACCTCAGTCATCTTTGTCTTATTAGAAACAATGGATTGAAACTCTCATATCTTTTGTTTTAAGATGTTTTCTTTTGCCCTAAACTGTTTTTTGTGGGTTTATTTTTACCAAGCTGATTGCTTTACTGAAGTCTAAAGGCATTATATTTGTAAAATTACCTTTTATCAACCAACTTTCTCCTCTAACAAGGGAATCAAACAAAATTTGAGAAGATTTGAAGCTAGATTGCGCCTTAATTCTGTAGAGGTCTAATCTTTTTCACTGGAGAGAAAATGTAACCCTGTGCCTGCCTGTAGCAGTCTCCCACCAAACTATGTTAAATCAGGTGATGATGGTAAATTTTGTCTCATGATGGGTTTTTAAAAATGTTTTGGGTTGTGTGCCCTTGTGGCTTGTGCTCCTTCAAAGAACTTTCCTGAACCCAGCTTCACTAGGAGCAGCAGTGAAGGAAGGCAGAGTTGGGATTTCTGTGTGATTCCCACAATTTTAGGAAAAACAGAAATTTAATATCATCTATCTTCTTTCCTATTTATCTTTGTTTTTATTTAAGATGTGGTAGGACTTTACAGTTTCAGGAGTGGTGTGGGAAAGACAGATATTACCAATCCTTCAAATATTTCTTTTATGGGTAAACTCAGGACAAAACAGTGTCGTGTTTCAGGCTGCACTTAGCATTTCTGCCCTGGGGGAAGAGCAGGGCTGCAGAGCATCGAGGGCTTGCTTGGACAAGCTGCAATGAATGTTGAATAACTGTTTGGGAGCAGCTCGTGCTTTTAACTTCATAAATATACATTGTGGTAATGTTAGAGGAGACCTCGGGATTATAATTATTTGAAATACGCTTTCCAAGTGCTTAGCAAAGCAAAGCAGTTTGGAGCCTCAGTGAGGAGCACACGCTCTGAGGAGATGCAAGAATTCTCCTTCATCCCGTGTGGTTTAGAGCAGCAGAAGAGATCTGCCTCTCCTTTGGCATCCAGTAGGGGCTGGGAGGTGTTGCAGAAGCACTGGAAGATGTCTTTAAATACATCCCATGGTGGCAGAATGATCCTCAGCTGGAGCGACAGTTGCTGAACAGCAGCTGAGCAGCAAATTCTGCTGAACTGAGATTGGTGCCTTGAGCTCCTTGTGCCTGGAATGCTGCAGTTCCAGGGAATGATCAGAAATATTCCTTGTGACTGATTGATAAACTGATGCCCTTGGAGAGCTTAAAGGTCTGTGAGCAGAAGGAGGAGTTATTGAGCATTTACCTGAGTGGTGCTGAGGTCCAAAAGAATCTCCCTGTGCCTGTTCATAGTTCCACTGTTGTGAGTTTGGTTAGATAAAAAGGGCTCCTGTTCTGTGGTGGTTGCCATTCTGTGGAATCTTTTATTTACTTTAATCTCGCATTTAATCTAGTGCAGAATGAACTCTGACACTTTGGAGGCATTAAAGTAGGTAAGATTATAAACTGTTGTGGTGTAAATTGTCAAAAGGTGATTAATGCTGGAAGCTGTTTATTTATTGTGGTTGTGTGGACAGTGGCCAGCAGAGAGCTGCATTGTTCATTGTGAGCAGTGCCTGGAGGCAGAGCTTGGGGCACTCCTGTTCTGTGCAGGGTTTCTGGGACAGAAGCTGTGTGCAGCTGTAGTGGTGCACACACAGAAGAAGCTGGCAGGTTTGGAAAGCTCAGCCCCAGGTTTTGGGGCAGCCTGGATGGGCTCACAGTGGGAACTGACTCCTCAAGAACCCTGGGAGCTGAGCTGCCTCTCCAGGGTCACACTTGTCCCCATGTGCAGTGACATAATTGGGCTTTCTGGACTTACCACAACCTGTAGCTTTGACCAGGCACAAAGAAAAGTAGAAAACCTTCAAGCTCTGCCCAAACACTTTTTAAAATAAATCTGGGAAACCTGGAAGCTATTTAAAATGGCAAAGTGATTAATTTCCACTTCATTTCTCCAGCTGGAGTCAATACTTTGGACAAGAGCTGCACCCTGGGAACCAAGCATTGAAATGCAGGCTGAGAAGAAAGGAGATTGCTCACATACCTTTTGGCTTGTTTCTGCTCAAAATAGCTCATACAAATGGAAATTGGTGCCCCACTTGCCCTGACTGGACCTGAAGTGAGCCCTGTTCTTTCTCTCAGCGTGGGGGGACTGTCACAGCCTGTCCCTAAATAGACCTGATGTGCATTTAATGATGTTTCATTTCTCCGGGGAAATTCTAGGGTTGGCTTGTTCCTGTTCGGGGTTCCTCAGTCAGAAATCAATCCAGGGTGTAACTCATGGACAAGGACACACTGCAGCGTTTTGTGAGCCCCTGGATTTGCTGGGTGCTCACAGGCAGCAGTTTGTGGTGTCTCCAGCTTTCTGAGGGAGCACGTTCCCATTTTCCTCGCTGTCACTCCTCTGTGCAGCACATGAGCCCTTGTGGTTTAAACTCAGCTCTGCCATGGCATTCCAGGGGAGCCTCAGCCAGCTCCCAGCTGCCTCTTTCCCAGGCACTCTTAGATCTAAGCAGGGGATGGGATGCACCCGGGATGAGCTGTGGGACAAACAGCCCGTTCCCAGCCACCATCCTGCCCAGGGAAAGTGTGCCCGAGGCCACATGAAAGGAAGGAGGGAGCTGGGCTGGGGCCCCTTGGCTCTGGGGGAGCAGCCTGGGGTGAGCAGGACAATGTGGAGTTCCCTTCCTCCTCCACAAAGCGCCAGGCTCCTCATGGGCTCCAGCAGGATTTATGGGACACTCGGATGTACAGGGTTTTTTTTTTTGGGTTTTGAAAAGAAGGATCAGCTTGCAGAACTGTTAGATGTTGATGCCAGATGTATTTGGATGTGGTTTGCTTTGTTCTTAAACAATAGACAGTTTTAAAGAAAGAGGAATATTCCTTGTGCCCATATGTCCCATTGTTTCCACCATGGGTATAATCCTGGCTACAGGGCTCAGCATTATCATGCTGATTCTGCTGGGAGTGACTCATGCAGCTGGATATTTGTCATCCAGTTTGTGGAATCTTTGATCTCTGCCCTTCTCTTCTCATCAGATCTGGGATCTGCACCCTGAGCTGGAGTTGGGAGTTCTGAAGGAGGAAATCCCAGCGCTGCAGACCTACGAGGTGCAGGGACTGTAAGGTGTGAGCCGTCAGTTCTGGTGCAGCTTTTCATGATGCTGTGTTGACTGGCAGGGATTTCAGAGGGAAATAATATGCAGATTAAAAAATATTCTAATGGCAGACCAACAGCATGAATTTAAAAAGTAATTTTCAGAATACTCTGAAAAGAACAAAGAAATCCTCCTGGTGGCACTTGCTTTTAATGTCAGCTAAGCATCTCCTTCTTCCATGAGGGTACATCACATCTACTTTGAAAATGATAGGAAGCTATCAGGAGCTCATGCACCTGAGGATCGTTTAGCTTTTTTTTTTCTTACTTGGAATTCTCAGGTCTTAATTAGTTTGCCTGAGACATCACTGAGTATCTTTGATTTCTCCCTGAAATTCAGGGCTGATGGCTGAAAATACTGCAGCACCATTTCCTGGCTGTGTGACCCAAAGTAGGAGTGGGGGAAGCATAATTGGATTAAATGTTTTCCTTTACCGTTGGGGACATGGGTAAAATCTGTGTCTTTGAGTAGTTCTGTTTTGTCCATGCTGGTTAAAGGTCCTGGGCTGGTGGCTGTGTCACAAAGGGCTGAATAGCAGATGGCAGCCGTGCAAGTGTAAATTAGCAGCAGCTGACAGTTCTGGAGAGCCACTGATTGTGCAGGGCCCATTCTGGGGTGAAGTGCTAGATACTCCATCAAAACAGGATAGAACCTCTTGGAATCTTTCACTCAGTTAACCCATCAAGAGTTCTTTCTTCTGTCCATTTACGCTTTCTCTGGGTGTTCCTTTATTCACCAAAATAACTTGTTGTGTGAGACCTGGATTCTAGTTTATGGACAAAAAATTCCTAGGCTTTACAGCAGCCAAAATTTGTATTATTGAATGTTTTGTCCTTCTTTCCTGGGCTGTTCCCATTCAGGCACACAGAGGTGAGGGGAGGAAGGAGAGGGGGCCCAGTTCCCATCGGAAGTGCCTGGGGGAATTTGGTTCTCTCCAGCAATTTGTTGCTGACTTGGGAGTGGTGGTGACAGGTTTTGCAAGAAGTAACATCCTGTGTCCTTGGCCAAGTGAGTCCTGAGTGTGATTCAAGGTTTTTCGGGGAAATAGTGGATTTAGCAATACAGGATTGTCATATTGGCTCAGCACCTGGGGCACCTGCTGGTGTGTCAGGCACCACAGGAGCTTCCAGGCCTTCCCAAAAAGATCTTGGCAAAGGTGGCAGCAAAGAAAATCAAGCCTTTGGGCCTTGATACAGCAAAAAGAAATACAAATTTTTACCTAGTTTTAGTCAATTACTCAAAATGGCAATCCCATTTTTCAACATCTTTAGTATTGGATTTATCTTTTTTTTTTCTCCTCAAAGAATTAGGAAAGTGCAATCAAGGCATGACATGAATGGAATAGAGCAGCAACCCCAAAGCATCTGATGCTTTCCCCAGCCTAATAAATAATTAAATGGATATGCAGACTGTTGTACAGCAGTGTTTGCATGGTGCTGCTTTACTCCATGATTGCTCCCTAGCATGGAAATGTTACATTAGCCCTGGATAAAAGGAAAATACAGGACTTCAAGTCAAGAGAGAGATCAGGTTTGCTGGTAAAAATCTTCAAATCCAGCTGCTGCTACAAATCTGGAAATGACTTTTGTGTGCAGCAGAACTTCTCAGGTGTTCTCCTTTCAGCCCTGGAAGTGAGGGGGGAAGGTGTTGTGTGGAAAATCAGCATTTCCAGGGCTCTGAGGTGAGGCTTTGGTTCCCACCCCACATTGTGGGCTCTCCTGGCTGGAGCAAGTGAAAATTGAGAGCTGACTGAACTTCATGGTAGGTAAAGCAGTGATTTCAAACACGAACAATTTATCTGCACGTTGTTGAAGATTTATTTGTGGCTGGATTTCATTGTTTGGAAATACTTGTGGTTTTACTCTGAGGGGAGTTCTGCGGGGGGGAGCTGCCCCAAATTGCTTCTGCAGCTGCCGGAGGCTCCGTGAGCCTTCCCTGCTCCCCAGGCAGAGCTGTTGCTCCTTTTTCAGGATTTTTGTCCCATTTTAGCCCTGAGCAGCTGCGTGTGCTGCCCCTGGGGCCGTGTTCTGTGCTGCCTGCAAGGGGGCCTGGCTGGGGGCGGTGGGCAGGGCAGGGAGAAACAGGATGGGAGCTGCCAGGACAGATCCTGGCTCCAAACCTCCCTCCCTGGGCTTCCCATTCCCTCCCTGGGCTTCCCATTCCTTCTCTGGGCTTCCCATTCCCTCCCTGGCCATCCCACCCCTCCGGGGCCTGCTGCCTGTGAGCGTTGCCATCAGTTTGGGTGGGTCTGGCCCTTTCTGGGCAGGGTTGGCCCTCCTGCCCGGATGGGTGACCATGGGTGCCATCATCTTTGGCATCAGTTTGGAGCTGGATCACCCAGCAGCTGCAGCTCTCTTTATTTTCAGTCTTTCAGGGATGCAGATCAGGATCTCATTACTTTATGCTTTCTTGTTTAGAGACACACACATACATATATACATATGTATATTCACTTTTTAAAAAAAATCTGATTTTTTTTCCCTTTTTACTTATTTTTTGATTAAGAAAAAGACATGAGGAACATCTTTATGCAGTTAAGGTGAACGCTGAGGTGAGACCCTACAGCATCCATTCTGCACTAAGGGAAGGTCTCTCCCAAGCTTAGGAGCACTAAGAAAAGCCTAAACTCAAAGAGGCTCCTGTTATTCAGCGCTCAGAAATGTAATTTTTCCCTTTTAAAGAAAAAGCCATCAGGAGCATCTTTAAGGTGCACTTAGCCGGCAGTCAGGGTGAAGGCTGAGGTGTGACCCCTCAGCGCCACTGTGCACAGGGCAGGGCCTGTCCCAGGCTCGGGAGCCCAAGGAAGGCTGGGCCCAGAGCCGCTGTTATTCAGCGCTCAGAAATGTAATTTTTCCCTTTTAAAGAAAAAGCCATCAGGAGCATCGTTAAGGTGCACTTAGCCGGCAGTCAGGGTGAAGGCTGAGGTGTGACCCCACAGCAGCGCTGTGCACAGGGCAGGGTCTGTCCCAGGCTCAGAGCCCAAGGAAGGCTGGGCCCAGAGCCGCTGTTATTCAGCGCTCAGGAATGCGCAGCCCCGCTCCAGCCGGCTGTGGGCGGCTGTTTGCTTTGCGGTTCTTGCTGGGGGGTGGGTGATTTTGAAAAGCAGTTGCTGAATTCGCATTTGGGTGAATAATGGCTACTTTATACACAAATGATAAATGTTAGTCACAGCCGAGCAAAAGAAGTTTCTTGTGTTGGTCATGCTTTTGGCATATCAAAAAAGGGAGAGGGGAAAGGGAAGAGAGAGAGCGAGCCCAGGGTTTCAGTGCTTCAGAAACTGCAAATTAAACAGAGCTGCATTTATGTTATGTGACATCTCTAAGCCTTTGGCTCTCTCGACTTAATGCCAGATATCTAATTTGGAAATATTTATTGTAACTGGCATATCTTTTAGAAGCCTGTCATCACGGAAAAGCTGTCATCAAACTGTCCTTGTTAACTTGGTTCTGTTAAGTGACTTTTTTTTTCAGTGCTTCAGAGTCAGATGAATTTCTGCTTTCCTGTGGCACACAGTGGCTGCTACAGAAAAGCTTCTAGGATCTTGACTGCATTTATGTGCTGGCTTATTTTTGGTTTGCTTTACTTTTGTTGGTTTTTTTTTTTCAATCTAGAATCAAAGATTCTGCAAAATCAGATGCCTGAAGCTGCATTCCTAGAGTATTAAAAGTATCTCTGACAGAACACCTTGATATTTATGTTTTCCCCCAAGTGCCGAGGGCTCAGCAGCTCCTCTCAGACTCACACTCTGCTGACCTGATATTTTCAGGTTACTTTAGTGCATTAATATGGAATGAGGATAGAGTTCTACATGAAAAAACAAAGAGCAAGTTAGGCATAGAACTTGTTTGAGGATGAAATTTTATTTTCCAGCTGACTTTGGTTTTTAAATGCTTTTTTTTAAATTTTACTATTGATTTGCTGTTATTTTAAAAAAGCAAAGCTCAGTGCTCCATGCCTGGCTGAGGTTAATCCCAGTGCCTGGATCACTGAGATACTTCCTCTGGATCCAGTATTTTTGCTCTCCTGCTGTTCTCAGGCAGGTGCACAGAATTCCCAGCTGCAGTACCTGCCTTAACTTGGTGTTAGATCCCAAAAGAAGCATCCCAGCGTGTAGAATCCAATAACAGGCTTTGCCTTTGGGAAAAAAATTTACAAAATCCCAACTACATCAGTGCAGCAGCTCCCAGAAAGGCACAAAGAGTTTTAGGGGGTAGGGATGATTTGATTTGAAACAGATCCTTGCAAATCTTTGCTGCTCTGGCTGGTTCCTCTCTGCCCCAACAGTGAGACTTGTTTAAATCTGGGCTTGGCTTTGCTCATTTTAAATTATGTGTCAAATACCGAGCCTCAGACCCAAAGGGAACCCGTTCAGGACACTCAGGATGAAGCTGAGCACCGACTCCTTGCTCTGCTGAGCATCCTGGCAAAGGTGGATTAGAGAAATCCCAGTTCCACTGAAGGGGAAAGGATTCCTCCTTTGACTTCTGTGCAGCAGCTCCAGAGGGTCGCTGAGGCAAGTTTTTAATTAATTTTTGTGGGGGGGAGGAATCCTCAAATATTTCCCTGTTTTTTTGAGAGATGAAAAGGGGCCTGCCTATCGCTTTTAACGTCAATGATGTTAATAATGCAAAGCCACAAAAAGGAAATTAAACTTTAAAAACCATGTTAAAATAACACTGAGAATTTGACTATAGCCCACAGAGGCAGGAAAGTTCAAAGGGAAGAGTGAACTTTATCTGACCCTGACGTGCCTAGGAATTGCAACACAGTTTCTATGTAATATTATCCAATTTTTAGAGAGGCTTTAGCCGGGCAGGAAGAGGAAGGTTACTGGAACCCTATTTAAAATTGAAGTTAGTTCCCTATATAGTTTGTACAATGCTGGGAAAAAAAGACTTTAAAATCATCATTTTATGCATCCAAGCCCTGAAATTATTTTATATGTGCCTATTTAGATGATGCCTATCAGGAAAGTAAAAATATCCTTAAACTTACAGGTTTTCTGTTTGCTTTTTGCCCCAGAGAAGGTATATGAGCAAAATATCTTTCCTCTGGAGGTTAATACTCTTTTGTTCCTCTAAACTTTTAGACTTTCAAGCTGTAAATCACTTCACTTGATATATGTTTCTCATTAATCGCCTTTAAGCCTTTCTGCTCTTTGTGGCTGGTGGTTTGATGGTTTTTTTCCTACTCTTGTTGTGCCATCTTAGTTTTTGTGTGCATTTATGTGAGGGGAGGTTTTTCAGTGGGTTTTTTTGCTGGTTTGGAGTTTCATTACAGATGTTGGTGTGGTTTGGCCCTGCACTTGAAATACTGTCAAGAATTGTGGCCCCTAACAAGCTGGGAAATTCTTGAGTTAATGAGGACTGCCTTTCTCACAGGTGCTGCAGCTCCGTGCAGTTTTGGCTTGGGGAGGAGTTTTTAATCAGAGCTGTGAGTGTTTGCTGGTCCTTGGCAGCCTGGGGAGATGTGTGCCAGCTGCCCAGCACGCTGTGGAGGCTGTGGAGGGGAGATGAGCTCCATGCCAGCCCTGCACTTTGGCCCTGATGAGTTGGGGCTGTTTGCGCCCACCAGAGGAGCTTCCCCTCTGTTCTTTGTTGTGTTCACCCTTGGGGCTGCAGCTCCATGCTGGGAACCTCCCTGTTTCCTCTGCTCTGGCAAAACCCTCACCTTCCCTGTCACTCCTGCAGGTTACAGAGCTTTGTTAAGCCATGAGATCCCTTCTGCTTTTGGTGTCTGCTGTCACTTCCAGTGGTGCTTTGGTTTTCCCTGAATTGATGGGGGGGGTTCCTCCCTAATGCTCTTAAAATTGTTAAAAGTCTTCCAGGCAGATGCTTCTCAGAGAAGCCTGCAGCCTGCTGTGCTTGGCTGACCAGAAACCCCAAACTGCAGGGCAGCCCAAAGGGACAGAGGTGTTTGTGGGCTGCACATGAGTAACACAGGGTGCAGAAGTGAAGCTGCTCCAGCCCCCTGGGTTTGGAGTCACTGACTCAGAGAGGAGGGATCCCCACGTGGAGGGAACTTGGACAGCCTCAGCTTCTGCCAGCCAGGTGCCTTTGGAGGCCTTAGGTTGGGTTGGAAGGGTGCTGGGGAGGGATTTTCTTTGGTCGTTCTGCTCTGACCTTGGCCCTGCAGCTCCATGAACTCCCCGGTTTCAGTGGTGCAGCTCAGAGGTTGTGCAGGCCCTGTGGTTTCACTCTGGGTGAGCTTCACGTGTGTTTTCCTGACTCCTTGCAGGGCAGATTGTGCTGCTTGTCAGCAGAGGGGGAAGGTTTTCCTGCTCAAGTGTGAAGCTGCAACGTGGGCACTTCAGTTTGGTTTTGTGTTTGCTTTCCTGGAGAAGCTCCAGTGGAGCTCTCCTCCTCTGAGTAACCCTGCAGGCCTCCTGCACAGCCTGAGCACATGGAATTCCCACAAGAGACACTCCACAAGATTTTTTTTTTAAATAGCAGCCAATTAATAAGAGACTGCTGCTGTAAAGACTCACTCAGTGCTCATTCAGAATGTATTTGATTCTGCCAAGCCACACAGAATAGATGGGACAGAGACATGAGCATTTGCAAGGGAGGAGTCAGTGGTTCATTTTCCCAGTGACCTGTGAGAGACCCAGGGAGGGTGACTGGTCAAGTGCAATCTACAGAATTCACTGCTGGAGCAACATGGCAATGACGTGGAAGCCCTGGACTGTGGGAAGATTTTTTATTTTAATGATTTTTTTTTGAAGTTATAGTAAGCAAATCTATACACAGACATGACTGGCCTGATCCAAAGTCTGAGTGCATTTCCCAAACTCCTCCTGAGTTTTGGATCAACTCCTAAGTCTGCAGAGAGGAACAAGGGAGTTGTTTTTTGGGATTGTGGCTGCCCTGGGCTCTGGCTGTGCTGTGAGAAGCAGGATATCAGGATTGCACATGGGATCTGCACACACTCTTCTCCAAGGTTTAGGCAGGAGGGCTGTAACCACCACAGGAAATATTAGAATGTCTGTTTTACAATAGAATATATGTAAGAAATGTTAATCTTCACTGCTGTAAGTTATGATGAAGTATTTCCTGTCTTGTCACTGCAAGATGTAAGATGAAGTTTATTATTATTTCTTGTTGCAGTTAGTTTCTCAAAGAACACACACGTGATAGTGGGACAGCATTGCACATGTGGCACAAGAGAACTGGGAGAACTGCACCTCTGTTGTTGTCACCCTCCAGGTCTGGGAGTGTCCCCGTGCCTCAGTTTCCCTGCTTTGAAATGGAGCAAACCATTCCTTGGGGCACTGAGACAAGTGAGTGAAAGTGTATCAGAAATGGAAGTGTCTGATGAAATGGGAGCCAGATAATTGCATAATTCATTTAAGACAAAAATTTCAGGTTATTGTGGGCATTAAGTTGTGTGATGGTGTAAGAAGGGAAAATTTAATGCTCTGAAGGCATTGTGTAGAATTTCAGTGTGGTGAGCAATGTTTCTGTTTGGGGACAGAGCAGGGTGCAGAGGCTGCATTGCATCCCTGTGGCATGGCAGGGAGCAAACTGCAGGGAAAGCTGACCTAAACCCAAACTGCAGGGAAAGCTGACCTAAACCCAAACTGCAGGGAAAGCTGACCTAAACCCAAACTGCAGGGAAAGCTGACCTAAACCCAAACTGCAGGGAAAGCTGACCTAAACCCAAACTGCTCCCTGGAGTGACTCAGGAAGGATTGATCTGGTGGCAAATCCCTGCTGATGGTGGGTCAGGATGTGCCAGCAGGGGTTTTAGCACTTGGACAAGCACTGGGTACCTTGCAGGTTGCTTGAGGGTGATCAAGCAGCATTACTTAGAACTTCACTTTTATTTTTTTTTTCAAAAGAAACTAATCCAAATTTTTAGTAGTAAAGGAATCAAAGCTTGTCTTGCCAAGGTCATGGGCAGATGATGAGGAGGAGGAAAAGAGCAGTGAATAAACATGTTCATTGGTAAGGGATTTTTAAGGCAAAGAAGTAAAGCTGGTGAGTTACATTTTGGAGTCACAAATATTTTTTTAAATTTTATTGGTGAAGTGTTTGGTCTCTCAGTGACTTCACTCAGATAATTTTGGTCAATTATTTTATACAACTCTGCCTCATGGGAGGGTGCCCTCCCAGGACAGAGGATCTTTTAGCACTCTGTGTCCTGATTTGCCATTAAATCAGGAGGAATCTGGGAGTTCCCCAGAGGCATGTGCTGTTTTGGCTGCACCTCTGCTGGTGCAGGTCTGGCACTTGAGAGGGGATTTTGTCCTGCACAGAGGGGCAGGGCCACGCTGGGACAGCAGCAGGCAGGGGAAGGGGTGGAACGGAGAACTCTGCTGAATGTGAGCATTTTGCAGCCCCTCCTGAGCTTCCTCAGGCTGCCAGGGCCTGTGATGGGCACTCAGTGCTGAGCTGGTGGGGAAACCAGGGACAGTGAGCATTCCTTGCCAAGCTCCAGCATCCAGCAGAGCCCTTTTCCCCCTCTCAGAGGAGAAGGATCCTTAGGGAGCAGTGGGGATCTGCTCTGGAGCTCTAAAGGAGACTCCAGGATCCCACAGGGCTGGAAGGCACCTCTGGAGATGCTTCAGTCCAACTGTTCCCTGCAAAGCTGCTTCTGGGTTGCTCTGGCTTCTGGGCAACTCCAGCCTGCTTTAAGAATTTACCCAAGCTTGGAAATGTCCCCCAAAAAGCTGAGTTTTACTGTGGAGTGTTGTGCCTTAGTGATGTTCTCCAAGGTAACTAAACAGTCTGCCAGTATAACTTGATATCAGTTATAAATGTTAATTAATTTATCATGGTATAAAAGCCATCCTTAGTGATACTACTGCAGCAACAGTAGGGCTTCTGGCAAAAAAAAAGATCACAAGAAACACACTTTAATCAATTTAATGGGGGGAGAGGAGAGTCCCAAAGCTCTGCATGGGATCTCTGCCAGTTTGAAACCCAGCCCTGTGCTCCCCTGCCCACCAGCAAATAACACAGAGCCCAAATGTTTAGTGGAGCTGGAGTTGGGTCGTGGTTAAGAGTGAAAGGCCTTGATTGCATAAACAGAGCCAAAACACAAGGAACAATTGGTGGGAGAAAGAACAAGGAGGAAAAAAAGCCTTCCTAAATCATTTTAATCTGTAACACCCCACATGAAGGAGAGCTTGTTCTTTGGGAATGTGGTCCCACAAGGGGTGGTGAGTACATGCAGCCCACAATTTTGACAAGGTCAAACCATCAATTTTTCACAAGGTTTGTTCTCTATTTGTTGTTTTGGGGGCTTGGGTTTGGTTTTTTGGCAAAGCAAGTTGCTTTTACTTTGTGACTTTGTGCATCGTGACTGGAAATGTGCATTTTTCATCAGTGGAGAACATACACTTTGATATTCTTGGTGTTGTGTCACCCATAAGGGCCATTTAATTAAGAGTTGGACTCAGTGGTCCTTGTAGGTTCCTTCCAGCTTGGAATATTCTGTAACTGCTGCCTGCTGAGCCATTAGTACCAGTTAAGCTCATGGTGACACTGACCTTCATTTATCACCCCTCATACACAGTCATCAAGATTTCATTGTTTGTAATCTATCACCAAATGCCTTTAAAAAGCAGTTCCTGCTGTGAACAAAGCAAAGCAAGCCCAGCAATGGTTATTTGGAAGTGTGCTCTGTTTCTGCATCTTGCATGGAGGTTTTCCTGTGAAGGAATGTTTGCCATCAGTGGAGGAGTGGACTGGCAGTGCCATGAGTGGGATCCTTCCAGCCCCTCAATGCAGGGAAGCTGAGCCCTCCTTCCCAGTGTGAGCTCTCAAGGTACCTCAGATTTCTCATCTCCAAAACTCCTTGCCCAGAAGCTGCAGCCCCAGCAGTGAGATTTGTCCTTTCTGTGCTGCTTTAAAAAGAGCCCATTGTTTCTCTGGCCTTCCTGTCTCAGCTCTTTGTGCCTTTTTCCTGCTCCAGATGTTGTACCACAGGGCTCCTCTGGAACTCACTGCTCCTTCAGGCTTCAGTTGCTTTTTTGGGGACACATTGTGACAAGTGGCACAGGAAAGCTGAGCCTCCCTGGTGCCTCAGGTTTGAGCTTTTATGTTGTTCAGGTTCTGTGCTGCTAAATTTAGTCTGAGCTTCACACGAGGGGATGGTGAGCTCTGTGCACAGAGCAGGGACACAAAACAATTCCTGCTCCAGCTGGGCACCAAGCACAAATGACCCAAATCTCAGCCCAGGAGCACAAACCCCGTGGGCTGGAGAGAGAAAAACAAGCAGGGTGGGACTGCCTGGGCTCAAGCTGCAATGGGACAATGAACTGCAAGGTGCAAATGGAGCAGAGCTGATCCCAGGGACAGAGCCCGTGCCCGGCCGTGCATTTTGGGGCCATTTTGGTTCATCTTGGGTGCAGCCCTGGCTGGGCTCTGGCGCTGCCCAAGGTGGATCCATGGAGGAGATGCTGTCAATAAATCCCTGCTTTGTTCTGGAACTCTGCCCAGCCTCTGCTCCAGCTCAGCCCAAGGCATCATCCCTCCCAGCCTGGCCCTCTCTTGGTTGTCCACACAGTCCCTCAGCTTCTGCTCTGTACTGAAAAACCTGATTATTCTCCCAAAATTGCCATTATCAGCTTCTTGAGAAATATTTCACTCTTTGTGAGTGGAAACTTCCAGAGCCCCTTGCCTTTTGTGCTGTTGGCCAAACCAGTGATTCCATGGGATTTTTTTCCAGTGTGGCAGTGAATGTTCTGTTTTGTGGAGCCTGGTTAGTGCTGGGTTCTGGAAGGTGGATCCTGGACAGCCATCCTGCTAAAATAAACACAGTGCTGAGGGTGATCAGCTTGTGGTTAATTAGCAGCACAGAGAATGAATGTGGATCAGTGTTCAGATGTTTGAATTGGAAGTTCTTTATGTAACTTTACAGCCTTGGATGCTCTAGCATTTTTTCAAATCCTAAAGAACCATCAAAAAATGTACTTTAAAAGCTCTTTTGAAGGCAGCTTTCTGTATTAAACCGATTGAACTGAGGGCTGGTGATGTCATTTCCCACAAACTTGCTGCAAAACTCCTATAAAAGCCTAATGTTAGGAAAACCACAGCAAAATGAGAGTGTGCCCAAGGAATAATAATGCCATCAGAGTGGAGTAACAGAGTCTTGCAGCAGCCTGGAAGGAGCCCAGGTGGTTTTCCCTGAGGAGGTGTTTGAAAGCCTCCTGTGCTCCTGGAAGCCTCTCTGTGCAGTGCTGACACTTCCCAGCACGGTGTCCTGAGGATTCCTGTGATCCTGACAGGAGAAAACAGCCTGCTTGTAAAACAGCCTCTTAAAACAAAATGTTCCACAGAGAGCGAGCTGGCAGCACCATTGTGTGCTTTCTTTGAAATGTCTGCTGATCCAAACTTGTGATCTGCTGAGCTTTGGGCTGCTTTGGTGTATTTTTGTGGCTTCCCTTGGTGGGTTTTTTTAAGGTTCTCCCTGAAGCAGTGCAGGGGCTCAGTGAGCACTAAAGCCGGCCAGCAATGCAATTCTGGAGCTTTGTGCATATGGGATTTTTACTGCTGGAAAAGGACTATCTTAAAGGAATCTCTGTGTGAAAGTAAGCAAGTTTGGCAAATATATATCACTAAATTTGCCCACACTGTTGTAAACATTCTGTGTAAAGTGTAAGTTAGACAGGTTTAATGTTGTGACAAAGCAGAGCGAAATAATCTTAGAAAAGAAATGTAATGAATCCTTCTGTGTGCCAGGCTCCACTCTCTGTTCCCTCCCCAAAATATCCCCATGGCTGTTTTTAGGGTGCTGTGATAGGATGAACCTGGTGCCTTTTCTGCTGTGCTGAATTTTGGGCTGAGCACTCTGGGATTTCAGTGGGGAGGTACAAACCCAGCTGGGCTTGGGCACTTTGGGCCAGGATTGCTTCAGGAGGTGCACAGTCAAATTAAATGTGTTGTAACAGGGAGTAAATGCCCTGCTGGGGTTTGGGCAGTGCCCAGAGGCTCCCACAGAGCTCAACAAGTCTCTTTTCCCCTTTCCATGGACCTTGTGCAATGATTTCCACCAGCAGGGCAGAAATCTCTGGATCCTCAGGCAAGGGGGAAACATCAGGAGCCTTTTGGATAAGGAAAAACAGGAGGCTGCTGGCTGGGAAATCCTTTCTAGAGCAAAGCAGGCTGGAGTGGTGTTAACTCTGTGTCACTGGGTCCTTCACACAGGCTGGTGCAAATTCATCCTTTATTTTTAGGGAAAAGACATTTGCAGTTACCTTTTCCATCCAGTGAAAACTTGGGCTTTGAGTTTTTTCAACTGTTCCAAGAAAGAAGATGAAATGTTGACTTTAAGCACCTCAGTTAAATACTCCCAAGCTGTGAAAGTGCACATTTAATAGAGGAAAGTTCTGGTTTTAATGCAGTAGTTTGCATTTATACGAAAGATAAACCCAGTCTGAAGTAACATTTCTCTGAGCCTTTTTTGGTAGAATTTGATCAGTGGTTTAAGTTCCAGGAACACTTCAAAGCAGTCACTTCTCCTTGGCCATTTGCAAAATCACCTTCTGAGACTGAGGCTCTGGAAATGCATTTATTCATAGAATATGTCTTGCATTAGTCCTCAGTTGGCCAACAAAATTATCTAAGGCATGTCTGAGGCAGCTACTAAAAAGAAACTTAAAAGACATTACTGTTCTAGTGAAGATGATGCAATCCACTGGAGCTATTATCAGTCTCCAAGTAAAATTAAATACATTCAAATGAACTTGTTCTGAAGGGATTTGATGAATACAGAGCTTTAAAGAAAAGTTGCTTTGAGTGGAGGCCCACCCTTGTTAATTTATTGTGCCTGAAAGCTGAGGTGAAGGGAGGGTGCCTGTCCCCACCCTGAGCCGAGCCCAGGTTTGCATGGAATGAGAAGGAAGTGACACATGATATTCCATCTTCTTTTCCTCATCTCACAGGCCAGCCCTACTACACTGGAATCTTTGCAGCAGGAAGCAAAATGCTAAATGAGTTGGCTTTTATTCAGCTAGAGCAGAGTGGGGTGAGTGTTCCCTTTAAATCAGAATTCCTAGCTGTTGCCTTGAGGTACCTCAGACAGCACTGCCTGCTGGGGCTGAAATAAAATGTTATTTTTATTTGTTGAAACACTTCATTATCTAAGGGAACAGCGGTGTTTTAAGATTTCAAAGTCTCTTTCATCCTAACTGAGCACAGCAAAGCTCTGCCTCCATCCAGGAATTCTGCAGGGCCTCTGAGGACAGGCTTGGACTGAAGAGTTAAATTAATGGAGCTGTGAGCAAATGCCCACACATTCCAAGGCTTCTGCTGATGCCTTGGCAAGGCTGGGCAGAGTTCCAGAACAAAGCAGGGATTTATGGACAGCATCTCCTCCATGGATCCACCTTGGGCAGCACCAGAGCCCAGCCAGGGCTGCACCCAAGATGAACCAAAAAGGCCCCAAAATGCACGGCCGGGCACGGGCTCTGTCCCTGGGATCAGCTCTGCTCCATTTGCACCTTGCAGTTCATTGTCCCATTGCAGCTTGAGCCCAGGCAGTCCCACCCTGCTTGTTTTTCTCTCTCCAGCCCACGGGGTTTGTGCTCCTGGGCTGAGATTTGGGTCATTTGTGCTTGGTGCTCAGCTGGAGCAGGAATTGTTTTGTGTCCCTGCTCTGTGCACAGAGCTCACCATCCCTGAATGTGAACCCAGACCAACACACTAAAGCAGCACAGAATATGAAAAATACAAAATCCAAACCTGAGGCATCACTGGGATGCCAGGGGGTAAGAAGGGCTCGTTCCTCACTCGGAGCTCTCCGGGCACATCAGCAGGTGGGGCTGGCAGCAGGTGCTGCTGCTCCACACCCCTGTCACAAATGGCACCGAGCACTCCCAACTCCTGCCTCCACAGCCCGCTGGGGAATGTCTCACGGCTCTCAGAAAACAATTAAGAGGCCATTAGCAGGAAATGCTTTTGCCAAGCCAGCACCTGACACAGCCACTGGATGCACCTTCACTTGTGAGTCTGAAATGCAGCTGCCTTGGTCAGGGGAGCATTCCCCCAATGGGCACTCTGGCCCTGCTCCAGCTTTTATTATTTTATTTTATTTTATTTTATTTTTTTTATTTTTCTCTTTATTTTTCTCTTTATTTCATTTTTCTCTTTATTTTACTTTATTTTATTTTACTTTATTTTTTCATTTTCTTTTATTAATTTAATTTTTCATTTCATTTTTATTTATTTTTATTTTATTGTTAATATCAAATGTTCCAAAAAACCTCAGTGCCAGCTTTTTGCATGGTTTCCATATCTGTGCCTCTTGTAGCCATCCATGTTGCTTTTTTTATTACTAAGTAGTAGCTGGCTGAGCAGCCAGAGCTTTTATAGCAGTGAAATCGTTCTGTGTGGGAGGGTGTGGCCCTTGTGGAAGTTTGAAAGGCAGAGACAATCTTATCTTCCTAAAAAATACGAGTAAATAATTTAAAGCAGATTTTAAAAGAATCCCTAAAGAGTCATAATAATTTATCAAGGGCGATCAGCAGAGGAAAGCAGAAAGGATTGATGCTCTTTGCTTTACTCATATACACATTTCCCCACAGCCTTCCCTTCCTCATGCCACTCTGATTTTCAGGGAAAAAACATTGTATTTTTAGTTCCTAGCATGTTTTTTCCCCTCTTTCCTCTCTCTGCCTGTAGAAGAAACCGTGTTTTTCCTAGGATTTGCTCACCTGTACTTGAGCAGCCATGTTTTGGAAGTGAAATGGGATGAATTGCTGCATGAATGGGATGGGGATGTTTCTGGTTTCTGTTCCCCACGAAGCCTTTCACAGCCCTAGCAGGAGCTGCTCCTGGGATAACTGCTCCTTCCTGTCTGTCCTCTCATTTACCTGCTCATCCTGCTGGAAATGCAAATCCTGGCTCAGGGACTTGCTCTTCTCTGCTGCCTGTGTATTGGCCCCGATGTTTGCTTGGGGTTTAGGGGATTACTGGGTGCTGCCATAAAACAATGGGCATCCTCCGGAGCCGGGTGTGAAGGGTGGGATGGAATTTGCTGAATCCATTGCGTGTGCAGAGGAGCACACCCAGGTTCAGCTGAGAGCTCTCCTGCAGGGAAACAAACCTGGCAGGTTTGGGGAGGCTGCTTGGTGTGCCACCTGCGAGCTTTCCATAGCTCTGGGCACAGGGAGCTCCTGAGCTCAGATTAAAGTGTCTCAGTGCTCCTGGGTCCTACCCGAGGCTCCTTTAGGTTTGGGAACTGTTATGCATAACTGCATTGATGATTTGGAGTTTTGACATCTGTTTTTGTGGTGTTGGAGCTCCTGGAGTGTTTCCAGAGTCCTTGCACACTTGCACAGCAAGGAGCTGCCACTTGTATTTACAGAAAAGCATTGAGAGCAATGGGGACAATTTTGATAAGGATAAAACACTTAAAAAGCACCTGAAGATTTTGAGAACTTTGGTTTAATTACCAAATCCAGCTAAGCTTTATGTGCTAGAACAAGAAATTCATCTCACTTTGCTCTGTTGGAGAACTGTGTCCCCAGAGCCTCACTTTTTTCTATCTGGTGTGGCTTTTACCATTCTCTCATTTATGCTAAACAAAATATTTTCCCCTTCAAGCCCAAATATTGCAAATTGGGAGCAAGGAATGCAGAATGTGATGTATTCCAGTTACCCGAGGCTCTCAAGTTTTATCTTTGATTGTGCTGAGAGAAAGGAGATACCAACAGCTCTTCCCTGGCAGGGAGGAGGAGGAGGAGAAGTATTTTCAGCATTACAACCCCGTGGTGAAACAGCACATCCCCAGGCTGGGTTTCCTGCTGTGGGCAGGACGTGGTGCAGAGATGGGACCCCAAAGTGCCACTTCCTCACCTCACCAATTCCTGAGACAGCCCAGCCACACTCCCATGAGAGCTTCCCACCACTGTTCCCAAACAGAGAGGGATTTGTGGGGTCAGGAGCACGGGGCTGTGGGATGGAGGCTGCAGGAGGAGCAGGGGGCTCTGATGGAGGCTGCAGGAGGATCAGGGGCTCTGATGGAGGCTGCAGGATCAGGGGCTCTGATGGAGGCTGCAGGAGGAGCAGGGGCTCTGATGGAGGCTGCAGGAGGATCAGGGGCTCTGATGGAGGCTGCAGGATCAGGGGCTCTGATGGAGGCTGCAGGAGGAGCAGGGGCTCTGATGGAGGCTGCAGGAGGAGCAGGGGCTCTGATGGAGGCTGCAGGAGGAGCAGGGGCTCTGATGGAGGCTGCAGGAGCAGCACAGGGCTCTGATGGAGGCTGCAGGAGGAGCAGGGGCTCTGATGGAGGCTGCAGGAGGAGCAGGGGCTCTGATGGAGGCTGCAGGAGGAGCAGGGGCTCTGATGGAGGCTGCAGGATCAGGGGCTCTGATGGAGGCTGCAGGAGCAGCACAGGGCTCTGATGGAGGCTGCAGGAGGATCAGGGGCTCTGATGGAGGCTGCAGGAGGAGCAGGGGCTCTGATGGAGGCTGCAGGATCAGGGGCTCTGATGGAGGCTGCAGGAGGATCAGGGGCTCTGATGGAGGCTGCAGGAGGATCAGGGGCTCTGATGGAGGCTGCAGGATCAGGGGCTCTGATGGAGGCTGCAGGAGCAGCACAGGGCTCTGATGGAGGCTGCAGGAGGATCAGGGGCTCTGATGGAGGCTGCAGGAGGAGCAGGGGCTCTGATGGAGGCTGCAGGAGGAGCAGGGGCTCTGATGGAGGCTGCAGGAGGAGCAGGGGCTCTGATGGAGGCTGCAGTTATTCACAAGCCCTGTCCCAGTTTGCCATGGGTGCCCTGCTGTGCCCAGCGGTGCCGGTTCACACGGGGCTGTTTGCAGAGCTCAGGCAGGATGTGCGCCGCGCTGTCTCACTGCATTATCTGCTCCTGGTGTATTTTTAGGCTCTTGCTTCCATGACAAAATATTCAGTGACAGTATATTTGCCCACAAGCCTTTGAAGGGCTGTTTTTGCCTCGTGGAAGAGCTGCCATTGTTTGGGATTCAGCCAGCCTTTCAGCAGCAGTGCTGTGTGTTTTGCATGTCATCTCCATAATGTTTCTAGAAACAAACTTTGCGTTGCTTTCAGTAAAGCCGCGGCTGTGCCTCAGAAAGGTTGAGTTTGTGGCAGGCTGGCTGCTGCTCAGTCCCGGGTGCCAAACGAGTTGTGGGGAATGCTGTGAAAGCAGGGGAGGGTGTGTGTAATTCCAGCAAACAGAGCAGCCCGAGGAGGAGCTGCTCTCCTCCCTCCTGCCTCACCCCGCTCCCTGCCGGGGAAAGACCTGCCCGGAGATCCCGGAGAGTGCACAGTGATGGTGCAAGTGCAGGAGCTGAAATGTGAGAAAGTCGTGCTCTGAGGGCAGGATGGAGACTTCTGTGTGAAGTCCTGGGCCAGAGCTGTGGAACTTTCCACCAGCACTGAGAGCTAATTCCCCAAGCTCAGCATATTCAAAGCCTGAATTCAAAACTCATCTTTTCCATGAGTATTTTTTTTTTTTCTCACAAGCTCACAATGGATAAAAATAAAATCTTAAGAACTAATCCAGTTAAGCTTTTTCTTGCCGGCTGAGAAGAGAGGGAGACAGGAGGAACAATGAGCACTTTGTTTCTGTTTTGCAGTATCTGGTCAGTGGTCAGATACAACAGAGGTGAAGGGGTCACATAACCACAGATCATTTGGAGCTGGATGTGTTGCATCACAGGTCTGGGTGGGACATTTTGGAGGGGATAGAACCAACACGAAGCTGTGTGGGCATGGTGACTTAAAAGACTGAAGAAGACAAATCCTTTTTTTCAGGCTCATCTATAAATCAATTACCATTTGTTCCTTATTAATAATTTAGCTGCCAAGAACGTGCTTATTGCTTTAGAAGAGGGGGAAAAATACAGACTGTCCCTGTACTGAGGAGCTGGCAGGCTCAGAGATGCGAGGCAGCACTCCTGGGAATATCCAGCAAAAACTGTAACCACGGGCTGTATTAATTACTGCAGTAATTTTGCACTTTCTGCTCCCTGCAAACCTTTTTGTCTGCTTGCGTGGTGTTGATCCTGGTTGGTGCTCTCAGTTTAATGAGCCTTCCCAAGGAAACGAGAATGTGAAGGATCATCCTTCCATCTCCTCAGGGCTGGAAGGATTTTCTGCACACTGTAGTGCTGAGAGCTGCCAAAAGCAGGGAGAGGGGCCCAGGTGGGAGGGGAGGAGAAGCCAGAGGGAAGCATGTGGGGGATGTCCAGTCTGGACATGGAGTTTGGGACAAGCTGCTGGTGGGATGAGCTCTCAAGTGTGTTATAAAAGAGGGCTGGAGTGCCTTGAGGACAAGGGTTTGAACTTAATACCTCTGAGAAGATATGGGACAATGTGAGAGAGGAGGGTGATTGATGGGTCACAGTGATAATTTTAGCAGCTGTGTTTTCTGATGGGTTGGAGGAACAAGATATTTATCTGATGTGCCAGAGAGGAGGAAGAGGTTAGTTGGGATGACATAAGGACAGGCAAGTTGTTTTGATTGCTGTAAGGAAAAATAAGGGGTAGGTCTTCACTTGCTTCAGAGGTTTGGATTTTTTTTTTTTTTCCTTTAACTTTTGTATAAGGAAATGTACCAAACAGAAAATGGCTGGGAAGGCTGCTAGGGGTGGTCTGGAGCAGTGGGTGTGGATGGTGAGTAGTCTCTAGGGTAAGGTTTGGTGCCAGGATGGGGCTGAACCTGGGGGCTCTGGCTGCAGGTGCAGGCAGTGGCCTTGCCTGGGGCAGCTCAGAGAGACACAGCACAGGTGAGGTGCAGAATCAGAGAATAACAGAAAGGTTTGGGTGGGAAGGGACCTTAAATCCCACCCCATCCCACCCCTGCCACAGCAGGGACACCTTCCCCTATCCCAGGCTGCTCCAACCCCATCCAGCAGTGCCAGGGATCCAGGGGCAGCCCCAGCTGCTCTGGGCACCTGTGCCAGGGCCTGCCCACCCTCACAGGCAGGAATTCCTTCCTTATATTGAATTCAGATCTCCCCTGTGCCAGTTTAACCCGTTAAGGCACAGCACAGAGCTTGAGCTCAGGTGCTCAGGGGTGTTGGAATGCTGAGCAGGGAGCTGCCAGTGCTCTCCTCTGGGGGACAGCCCCTGGCACAGCCCTTGGCATGGATTGAGGGCTGGTTTGGGATCAGCTGGCACGCTGGGCACTGCAGTGTCCTTCCCCTGGCAGCAGCTAAGAGTGACTGCAGTGAGTTCATCTGGGAGAGGGATGTCTGCAGAGGTGGAGGTTTGGGAATGGGATAAGAGTTGGACTTGCTGGTGTTTCATGTCTCATTGAGAGGGGGAGTTGGATCCTGTCACAAACAGAGCAGACTCTTAGTAAATAGGCTGAGTGCTGAGGGGGAGGCTGGTTGGTCACTGCCTCTGTGTATTTTAGAGCAATCACATTTGTTTTTTTGAGGATGGAGTGGGTGTGCGGACCAAAGGCTTAGTCACGAGGGGAGGGGAAAGAAAACTGTCTTGACTTGTGAAGTCAAATATTTGTGACTTATCCCATTGTTTCCCTATCTTTGTGTAGTTTCTGTCCGTGCTCACATGCTGTGGGAGTGAGCAGTGCTGCTCCATCTGTGTTTGCCATTATTCCTCTTTGCATCATCCAGGAATTCCCAGAGCTTTCCTGCTCTTTTGCACCCTTGGTCTGTGCTGTGTCCTCCCTCTCCCGCCCTGGACAGCCTGGGCAGTGTTTGGGGAAGGTGCAGGGAGTGAGACATCTCCCACCAACAGAACCTGGAGGGTGCTTCAAACCCTCTGGGTGATTCAATGGAAAGCCCTCTGCCCTCTGAGTCACTGCTGCCCCAGGCACCCAGCAAGTGCATTTTGCTGCTCCAGAGGAGACAGAAAATGCCATAATTGAGCCTTACCCCTCTGTGCCTCATCGTGTTGGTTTGGAGGAGCTGGGTGGTGTTCCTGGGCCCCCTGTCTGCATTTCATCTGCACAGTGATTGTGGCTTGCTCAGAAGTTCCCAGAGCTTTGATTTGGAGGCCTCATGGTGGTCTCACGGTGCCATCTGGGATGTTGGTGTTGGCTGCCACACACACATGGACACATCTATTTGTGCACTTTTGGAATGCTGAAAACAATGAAGGGTTTGAAGGAGCTGGGAATCGTTTTGTCTTCTCTGGATTCCCATTCAGGGCACAGCAGAGGGTGTTGGGCTGCTGTAGGACAGGAGGGGTCTCTCCAAAGAACTTCCAGGCTTTATCCAGCATTATTGCCCAGGAGGGTGTGAGGGCTGTGCTGGGCATTCCCAAACATCATTCCCTGCCCCTCTGGGGAGTGCCAGGAGCCCCTGCACAGCCCAGCCCTGCCCACCTCTGTGTGCCTGGCACCTGCCAAGAGGGGCCAGAAAGGAAATGAGGAAAAAAACATGCCTTCCTTCTGGAACTCTGCTGGCTGTTTTCCATCATCTGCCTGCCTGTGTCACTGTCCCCCCAGAGCAGCTGCCAGGTGCTTGTCCCCCCTTTTCACCTTGGCCTTCCAGTGGTTGGCAGAGCTTGGCATGAAAATCAAAAGCAGCTTTAAAATGTGCTCTGGCTTTTTCAAGTACAAACTAATATTTACCTGTGAGTCTGCTTCTCTCCTCATTGCCTCTCCTTGGCAAGCTCCAGACCTGCTTTAAGCTCAATGTTTAAGCATTTATCCAGTGAGGTTCCCAGGCCATGAATATCAAATGTTCTTTGGGGTTTGGAGGGGGGAAGGGGGAGCTGACTGCAGGAAAGGTGCCTGAAATGGCTCTCTGTTCCTTAAATGTGAGTTTGATATTTTCAGCTGTTCGTAGTGGACACCTCATGGAAAACTTTTGAAAAACATCTCATTTGGGAACAGTGCTGCGTCCTGTGGTGGTTGAGAGGTGACCTGTTTTCATGCTGGGGTTTTTTTCTGGACTGTTCTTTAATCACTTCTTGCCTCAAGCTTTTATTACTGCTGACATTTACATGAAAATAAGGTTTTTGTTTATGTTGCTTTTAGCCACTTGCTTCTTCCTGCTGCATTTGGTGTCACCCCAGCTGGATTTCCAGGAGCAGGAAGGGCCCTGTGCACACACACTGGAGATCCTGTTTGGGTGATAAGAGTGACTGACTTAGCGTGATCCTGGTGCTGTGGAGAGCTCTTATTCACTGAGCTGCTCTCCCACACATCCTGCATTAGTCAGAGCTCAGCTTTGGAGTTAGACATCACTGCTCCAGGAGCACCAGGGAAGAGGGAAGGACAGAGGGAAATGCTGCATCCAGACAGCAGCACCGTGGAAAAATTACATTTTTGGCAAGCAGAGAATCGCTTGTGTCTCGCAGCATGGGGAAGATAAGATACTCTTCCCCCTCCTTTTCTCAAAGTTTTTCAGGTTTTTATAACATAATCTGTAATTTATGGAGGCAGAATTTGGCTTCCGTGAATGAGATAATTATCTTGGCTGAGGGAGTGACTTCTCTGCGTGAAAACAACCCTTGCCCCTGCTCTGGAAAGTCACAGGAAGAAAGGAACCTTTCAGGTAGGCCCCATACACGGCTTCCTTTTTGCTGCTGAGAGTCTGAGGTGTGGGAAAAATATATATTTCAGCTGAAGCTGCTTCCACCTCTCTGGTCCAAAGAACCCATTTTTCTTACTGTAAGGATAGATCAGAGTAATAATCCCAAAAGCAGCAGCAGCTCCTGCCTGCCCTCAGCCTCCTCTGAGGTGCTGTAAAAGCTGATTATGAGACAGAGGAGGTTCCAAAATGCTTCCTGCAAACACAGCCAACACTGATTTCACTGGCAATTATCAACAGAAGGGACTGTTCAATATTAACTCGTGTGAGTTTTTCATGAGCAGCTCCATCTGAAATCTGCAGCACTCCCCAAAGACATCCCATTCTTTTGGGCTGCTTTTGGGGCTGGAGTGCTCCTGCATGGCTGGTGACTCACAACAGAGCAACTCAGAGCTGTAAAATGAACAGAGCCTGCTTCCAGTACCCTTTTCACCTCAGCACACACCTTGGTTAACTCCTGGTGGAAACTCCAGGGTTTGTTTGGGCCGCTCTGTGTCATCGGGATTAGGGGGAAGCCTGTGGGAATTGCTCTGGGATGAAGCACATGGGAAGTGATTCACCCACAACTGATTCACTGGAGCTGGGAAAGCTCCTCTGGAATACAGAGCTGGGGAAATAATTCCTTGGGAAGAGGGGAGAGCCTGTAAGGAGCCCAGAAAGATTTTTGTGAGCAAGCTGGGTTTTATTGAAAGGAGACCAGACCCCTCACGTGGGGATGGATCCCAAAGGACATCCCTGGGGAGGAGCTGGAGGAAGTCTGTGGGAGCAGGTCCCCCTGTTTGTGGTGTGCTGTTAATTGCTACTGTTTGTGCAAATAATTACATATGTGAGGGGCTGCTAAGCCAGTTTGGAAAGCGATAGAGCACAGAGGCAGTGGGATTAAGGGAAGACTTGAAAGGCCTCTGTACTTCCAGCAGAGCATTGATCTCTGCCTTGAGTTGCTTTTGGAAATGGGAGATGGGCACTCTGGAAAATTTCACCCTGGATCTCATTATCCGTGCGGGGGAGGTCCAAACGCAGATGGGCAGACCTGCAAATAGCTGCTTTTCAAATTACAGGAAAAGCAGCAGCATTTTCACTGTATAATAAAGAAAATAACAGCAACAAGCCTCGAGTAGCCTCAAACTATTCCAAACAAGATAATTGGAGGCTGGAGCACAATGTATTTTTAGCTATATCTGCTATAAAGTAAACATATTCTTTGTCCAGGACCACCAGAAATGTTTCCATAAGAAATGTTGGCTTTGGCCCAGCTTGATAGAATGCACAAACATTTGTCTGAGGAGCCAGTTCTGACTCTGGTATTTATATGAAGGTTCTGTTGAAGGCACTGGGAATTGTATATATTGTGGAGGGGAGGCCAAGGTCTTAAAACTGTCATTTTCCACCCTCCCTCAGATAATCCCCTTTGCTTTTGTTAGCACACACATATTTGGGGCAGCAGTTCTTGGTGTGAGGCGTCTGTCCAAACACTGTGCAGCACAAGTTTCTTTTTCCTTTCTTTCCTGGGTTCTCTAGCTCTGGTTTATCTGGGTTATATCAACAGCTGATGCTGATTTGCAGACCTCTCTTGATTTCAGTGAAAATAGGAGTGTTTTTTCCTACAGTATCAAGAAGATGCACGTAGAAACTGGATATTAAATGTAAATCAGTGTAAGTACCATGGAGGCAGACAGAATAACTGAGCTTTACAGCAGCTTTTTTTGCCTTTTTCTCCTTTCTGATTGGCATGTGCTCCAGTAATTCAGTCTCCCTTGAAGAGCTTTTGTTGTGGATGCACTCTGGGTTGTGGAAGATGATCTGAATTTCCTTGGCATTTCCATCCATCCCTTTTCTCCTCCTGAAAGTGCCCTGCCCATGCAAGGCCACGGCCCCTTCAGGATGCCTGGAGTCTCCTGGGAGAGGGGAAGTTGCTGCTTTGCTTGGATGAAAGAGTGTTGGGTTTTGGATTTCAGCTCTGGAGTTAAATACAGGATTCTGGGAAGGAGTGACAGGCTCTGATAAATGACTTTTCAAAAAGGCACGTTCAGAAACCTCTCCTGGGTCCCCTCCCTGCACCCTTAAGGCTCAAGCACAAATAAATTTCAGTCAGTCTGACACAGATTTGGGCCAATAAACTTTGCTGAAATAAATAAAAGGACCAGGACTGCTTAGAAAAACTGGGTTTCACATTTAGAGGTACCAGGGATGCAATACTTTCAGAAACACAACCTCAAATCCCACTTATATTTTCAGTGGAGAAAAGGCAGAAATATTGGAATGTATATTAGGAAGTTTGGAAGTGGGTTTGTGATTAAGCCTTAATTAAGCATTAGGATATATTCTGTCCTTTCTGGGGTAGGAGGAGGTGTGCTTGGGTCTCTGGGGTATCTGATTTGTTTGCTGTGCTCCTGGCTATCAGGAAAAGGAGGAGCTGAAAGAAATAGAGGGGCATAAAATTACAAAATGGCTAAAAATAGAGGAGAGGGAGCTGGGTTTGGTAGCCACCAACCAATATCCTGTAGCTGGGGCAGAAACAGAAGGGGTGTAAATAACAGAGATCAGTGAAAAATACAGGAGAAAAAATAGTTGGTGATATAGGAGAAAATGAGATCTCTCCATAGCTTCAAAGAAATCTGAATTCAACTGAGATTGGAAGGGGGACAAGGCTCTGTGGAGCAGCAACAATGGGCAGAGAGTTTATGGTAAACCAATAAAATGTACTTATGTCTGAATGTGAAATTAGACTCTGAAAAATACGGTCTCAAGGCACCTGCTAAAGAGCTTACTGGAATCTTAATAAATGACTCATGCTGTCATAATCTGATCCTGACATCAACTCCCAGGGCTGGAGTTCTGCAGCCCTGGAGGGGGAAGGGAGGCTGCAAGGACTGGGGTGGAAATGGGCAGGTAAAAACCATTTCCACAGGAGATATTGGTAATTTTTGCCATTATCAGCTCCTTTGCAGACCCAGAAAAACGAGACTCGGGCAGAGGAATTGTGCAGCACCAACAGGAAAGATGAATTTCTCTTTACCTGGTGCTGTGGGTTGTTTTGTAAGGGATGTGTGGTTTCCTTCCAAATCCAAAAGAGGATTTTAGTGGGAAGAAAGAACCAGATGAGAGATTTACCAGCACAGAATAGGGGTGATCACTGAGAGTACTGAGGGACAGATTCACTCTTCTCTCCTGGTCTTGGCTCTGCCTCAGAACTTTTCTTTTGCTTTGGGAAAATCCTTTAACTCCATTCATTTGGAGGTTATAAAAACTTTCCCTCTCCATAGGCATATGTTGAAAATTACATTTATTAATTATTTTAATCTTCTATAAATTTTCAACAGGAGTGTTAATTATTAGTTTCCTCTCTGGTAGCACATTGCAAACCTCAGCTTGACACAGGGAACTTCTTTTTCCAGACTTTGAAATACAGCACTGTTAGAAGAGCCCCAGAAATTGGAAAATTCAGCGATGCTGAGCAAATTGAGGGGAAAGAGATGGCAGAGGATCAGCTCTGGAGTTACAAATGTGCTGTGTGGGTCATTTTTTTATTCCCTCTTGTTGATTTGGCCGCTCTTGAGGGAAAGTTGAGATTTTCTCCAAGTGCTCAGTGAAGCCCTGTGGATATTGCAGAGCTCTGCACACAACACCAGATTCTGCTGCAGGAATAAATGCAGTTTCCCTACTGCAGGGCCAGTAAGGAACTGCTTACCATGTTCTGTGTTCAGGAGAAAATCACAGCCTGTGGCCACAGTTCTTGGTGCATTTTGGAGCAACTGGCAATTTATTAGTCATGGGTTTAAAAACCAGCTCCTGCTTGTGGTTTTTAAAGTGAATAATTTCACTTTTTCTCCTGATGGTTTTTCTTTCTTTCTTTCCTTTTTTGCACACAGTGATGTTGCTGGATACTTGAGTTTTCCAGGCATTTTGCTCTCTTGCAAGATTAATGACCGGGATATAAAACTGATAGGGAGGGGAAGGGATTGGATTTCTAATGGAGTAAGTCTGAATTTTTCCAACCTGGGCAAAACTCTTTGATTGCTTAGATCACTCTCCTTAATTTGCACTCCTGGGTTTTGCACCCCTGATTTCAGCTTTGCTTTTACAGCAGGAGGATGGGTGCAAGGCAGAGTTTCAGTATCCATCTAAAGATAGCTGCTAAATGCTCAAAGAGGAACAAATAAATTGACCAAAATCTTTCAGAACGTGGGGTGGGTTTTTTGTCTTTCGCAATCCAGGATCTTTCAAATTAAATACAGTTAAAAAAAGCAACCACAAAACAAACCCCAACAGAAAAACCCCAACAACAACAAACCCCAAACAAGCAGAAAAAAACCCCAGTCAGGCCTGGAAATCAAATTCAGGTTGTGCAATGTTCTCCTGTTTAGTTCAGACAGATTGTTTAAAAATAAAGCTTCGATGTTGCTGTCATTTTTTTCCCTCCCCTCGCTGGTTTTGCCATTAAAGCCTCACTGATGCCCTTTGCTCTTTGAGCAGCTTTTGGCCTTGGAGAGGCAGCTTGGTGTGGTACATTTCCCTAGGAAATGGCTTTAAGGATGGATCCCTGCTAAAGGTGCTCAGCCTGAGGGGTTTTGGCTCCCAAGGACTCCTTGGAATACTGGGATGACAGAGCACAAACTGTGCTGGTTTTGTGGAATTGTGGGACTCTTGTATAACTGATTAATATGATTAAGTAGAAGTTGTTTATTGTTTACATTACACATATATTTATAGATTGTACAAATGACTAAGCACACACTTGTTGATTGGTGTCTTTGTCTTGTTCACTCGTTTGCTGTTTGTATTTCTTGGAGTAGGTGATTGGTTCTGGTCTAGGTGTTTCAGCCTTCTGTTATCTAGTTTGTGTGGTCTTGGTATTCGGTTTCTCAGCCTCTTCTTTCTTAATTTAGCACAATTGTTGTTCTAATAGCTTTGACAAATTGCTGAGGTTTTGATAACAAACTTAGCACAGGTTGGCTGGTGCCCACTGTGGCCTTACCCTTGCAAATACATTGCAACATGCTGGTTTTTTAGAGAAAAACCCAATACTAAATTTTGCCCAAAAATTTTTGGTAGTTTCAAAAGCAATCCTGTTAAATAGTATGGAATAATAAATATATCAAGGCAGTTGTACAGGGAGAACTGCTCGGCCCAGGCTGGTTTGAGGAAAGGTAAAAGGGAGGAACAGTTCAGCGTCCCCAGGAAATCTGGGGTTAAATTCTGCTGATTGTAATGAAGTCTGGCTGTGCTGAGCTCTGGGATGCTTTGGGATCAGCCTTTGGGGTCAGCCCGTGCTTCAGAACAGGACCAGGAGAAGGAAGAAGTTGTGTGTGCCCTGGAGATCATTATGGGATGGCTCATGGCACCTGTGCTGGGTCACCCCTGGGGCAGAGCAGTGTTGGCTCCTCTCATCTCCTGCCCCGTCTCAGCCACACCAGGAGCTGTTCCTTGGGACAAGAAGCCCCTTGAGGGCTGAGGAAAATGCTCTTGGAGGGTTGGGGCAGAACAGCAGCAGCAAGTGGAGCTGCCCAGTTCCCAGCCACGCTCTCAGGGACGTGCAGGTGATGCTGGTTTGTCCCAAATCCCTCATGGGGAGCCTGAGGAGAGATTTCCCAACCAGAAAAACCCAAGGAACTCCCAGGGCTTTGGGGGAATATCATTCCTTTTACCATATCTCTTACGGAGGGGAGAGGGGAGGTTGCTGGGCTGGAAAATAAACCAGATGGCTGTGTCATTGTAAAAAGTCTCTCCAGATAAAAGTGCAGGGAATTCCATCTGTATCTGTGCTGTGGGCAGAGCCTGTGTGGGGGCAGGAAGAGCCTTTCCCACCCCAGCTGCCTGGGGAGGTTGTTATTGGGGAATGCAGGGAGAGCCCCATCCTTGGAAATCACCCCAAAGTCAAACACATTTTGTGTGAATGCCCCAGCTCAGCTGCTCTGCCCAAATCCACAGTGCCCACGTGCTGCTGGAGACTGGGGGCAGGAGTAACCCTTCCCACTGCTGGGATGCTTGGAATATTCTCTCTGAGCCTTCTTTTTTCTCTTTGTTCCTCACTTGGATGCCAGAAATGCTGCCAGGCAGGCTAAGGTGAGGGGGATGGAGAAGCACTCCTGGTTTATTCCTTGTCTCATCTCCTTTTGCTAAATTCAGTGAATATTTTCATATGTATTTTTTTAAACCTGGTTAGTTTGGAAGTCACATCACTGCAGTCTTGGCTCCAGTGAAATCAACACCAGAATTCCCAGCTTTCCCAGCAGCTCAGGTGTAGCCACTGTCCTTGGGAATACTCCCCAGTTTTGGCTGGAATCAGTTGTGTTTTGCCTTGCCTGTTGTTGTAGCAGTGTTTGCAGAGGTGTGTGTGGTACCAAGCTCTGCCAGAGCAGCTTTTGGGAAAACTCTGTTAAAGCAGCCAAGATGAGCCCAGCCTCTTTGGGATAATTGTTTGTGTGCTTTGCTTTGGGTTCGCTTTGTTTTTCTAACTCTGCTGCCAACACAAAGAACCAGGGGAAATAATTCTGAGTAAAATTTCAATTTTCTTTATTTTTCTCTCTCCTTGACAAATTAAAAAAGAGAAATATTTCATTTCACCAAAGCCCTGAAGTGTTTCATTTGGGTCATTAGGAAAAGCAAGGGAAATGAAGGGTTAGACTTCAAAGGAAGTGCCTGGGGGCAGCTCCCATTCATCCAGGGTGGAGGAGACCCTGCTCCAGCCTTTTCCTCTGCTGGAGAGGAGCTGAAAACTCTTGTCCTGCTTCCTGGGAAGCTTTGCTAGGAAAAGGCTGTTCTGGGGTGAGGATGGGATTAGGTGAAAAAATGAGCTGCTGGAGACACAGGGTAGATGTAAAAATAAAAATAAGCAATGCTGTAAAAACTCTGTATTTGCTTTCAAGCTGCAACTTGGAAACAAAAGTGGAAGTCTGGGTTGTTTGTAAGGGTTCCTGAACTTTATATAGACATAGTTGATAAGTTTACAAAATGGTATCTATATTGATTTGGTCACAATGAAAATTCATCTATCTGTGTCTTAAGAGTCCAGGTTTATTAACACACATTTTAAGGTGTAACACCTTTCCAAGCACAGCAGATTTGGCTGAGAGCTGTGCAAACCCTGCTTGTTTAGGAAATGTCAGTGTTTTGAGTGCCACTGAATTGTCCTGTTCTTGCTGGCTGTAGCTTCTGTCTCTGCCTCCTAATCAACCATAAAATAGTAAAGAAACAAGTTAAAAATCCAGATATCCAAAAGGAAATCCAGAGCAGAGCTGTTGCATAAAACAAATACTATTTGTTGAGGATGCTTCATCCAGGGCCTGAAGGGGCTCCAGGAGAGCTGGAGAGGGACTTGGGACAAGGGATGGAGGGACAGGACACAGGGAATGGTCTCAGACTAAAAGAGGGTGGGGTTAGATGAGATTTGGGAAGGAATTGTCCCCCGTGAGAGTGAGGAGTGGCTGGGCTGGAATTCCCAGAGCAGCTGTGGCTGCCCCTGGATCCATGGAATGTCCCAGGCCAGGCTGGACACCGGGGCTTGGAGCAGCCTGGGACAGTGGGAGGTGTCCCTGCCATGGCAGGGATGACACTGGTTGACTCTTAAGATCCCTTCCAACCCAGACCAGGCTGGGATTCCATGATTTTACTGCTTTTGGAGGGAAATCCTTGCCCTGAGGATGGGCACCAGCGGCGACCTGGCAGCTCTGGGTATTGGTGGCCGTGCCAGGTGTTTGTTGGTGACCGTGCCAGGGCAGAAGCGGCCGTGTGTCCCTGTCCGACTGCAGGCTCACAGCCCTGTGTCCCCCGTGCAGGTCCCTGGATGGAAGGCTGCAGGTGTCCCACAGGAAGGGGCTCCCCCACGTCATCTACTGCCGCCTGTGGCGCTGGCCCGACCTGCACAGCCACCACGAGCTGCGCGCCATGGAGATGTGCGAGTTCGCCTTCAACATGAAGAAGGACGAGGTCTGCGTCAACCCCTACCACTACCAGAGAGTGGAGACCCCAGGTACAGCACAGCCCTGCCCTCTGCCTCTCCTACAGCTGGGGCCATCTCCAGGGGCATTCCCAGGGGACCCCTGCCATTCCCAGCCTCTCCTGCAGCAGGGGACATCTCTGAGGGCATTCCCAGGGGATCCTGCCCTCCCCAGCCTCTCCTGCAGCAGGGGACATCTCTGAGGGCATTGTCTATTATTGGTGATAATCCCTTCCTCTCTGCAGTAGCATAATTTATGAACCTTCACTCAGGGAAAATATCGTTGGAAAATGATGAAATCCCAGTGAGCAGGTTCCCAGTGTGCACGTAACTCACAGCAGGAAGCATGGCAGTGTTCTGTGCATCCCTCACTGCTGGGGTTAAATTCAGGATAAACTGTTGAGCTGGGTCTAAGAACAGCTCCAAGCTTCCTGTTCTGGAGTCTCCTCCTGCCTCTGGAAGAGACTTTGATCTGGAGCTGCAGGAGCTTCTGCTGCATGTCAGCACAGATCTGCAGAGCCAGGCAGGATGTTTATGCTAATCCCACCTGCCTGCTCCATCCTATGGGAAACTCATTCCTTGGGAATCATGGGGTGCACCGTCTCCTAAATGGTGTTTCCAGCAGAGCTGCAAGGGGGCACAGGGAGCAGATGTGCTCAGATAAGCTCTGCCCCATTCCCAGCTGGGAATAAACAGCATCCTCACCTGCTGCTGTTATTCCAGAGGCAAACATCAAATCCTGTCCCTTAACGAGCCCTGTGTTCGAAGCTGTCACTGCAGCCTGGTTGCTCCTGTTCCTGCTGTTTCCCTGCCCTCACTGCTGTTCTCTGGCAGTGCTGCCCTGTGTTTGAAGCTGTCTCTCCAGCCTGGTTGCTCCTGTTCCTGCTGTTTCCCTGCCCTCACTGCTGTTCTCTGGCAGTGCTGCCCCCGGTGCTGGTGCCGCGGCACACGGAGATCCCGGCCGAGTTCCCGCCCCTGGATGACTACAGCCACTCCATCCCAGAGAACACTAACTTCCCTGCAGGTATCGAGCCCCAGAGCAACTACATTCCAGGTACCTTGTGTCTTCCATAGGGGAGCAGAGGGAAGGGGCAGAGAGCACAGGCAGTCCCAACCTGGCAATCTTCCTTTCCAGCGTTCCTCTGGAGCTACAGAGTGCAGGAATAGCTGGGAATTGTAAATGGGGCACTCAGCATGTTCATGGCTTGGTTTTGTTGGGTTTGAACTCACCTCTGCATTCAGTGGTGCAACTTCAGTTTGTTGTGAAATCTAAACTGGATGTTTCCTTACTGGCTTGAGATTTGCATGAAATTCAGCCATTTTGAGTAAAACTCTCCAAATTTCTGATGGAATTGAGCTCTTCTATTTATGTATCTATTTTACAAGCAATTTACACCTTATTTGCATGGACAAGTTATGCAGCTGCACTCCAGGAGAGGAGAAATATGTGGACAGAAAACTGCCTCCATGGCTTAAAGTTTCATGGGACTGAAAATCCGGATTTTTTTGTTTTCCCCCTCCTCTGTTATTCACAAATATGGATATCACCCTGGCTGTGCTGGCTCCTCCTTCCAGCAGCTTGAGAAAGAAAAGTAATAAAAAAGAATTTGAGCTCCTTGTGAATGACAAAGTGAATGTTTTTGGTGCCTAAAATCCAGAGTTTTCAGTTGCACTAACAGTGTGATGCTTTTGTGCCTCCAGAGACCCCTCCTCCAGGCTACCTGAGTGAGGATGGAGAAACCAGTGACCACCAGATGAACCCCAGCATGGATGCAGGTGAGTCACCTTTGGGGTTTTAATTTAGTGGCTGTGTCCCAAAGGAAGTTCAATGTCCAGGTTTTCTCTCATTGCCACAAAAAGAAGTAGCCAGGTTTGGAATGAGGGTACCTAATTAATGTTCAGATAATCCATATATTATGTTCAAATAGCCCGTATTAATGTTCACATGTCATGGACTTCCCTCTTTATAGAAAAAAAAAATAAAGAAACCAGCTCAGAACAATGTCAAAGGAAATGTAAAAATGGGCTGCACCATCTGTCTGCATCCATGGGACATCCAAGTGCAGATACTGAAATTATAGGCCCAGAATTGGTGGCAAATTTACATGATGGAGGATAAAACTCTGACAGCTTTTTGGTCAGATCTGTGTAACCTGATCCAACACTCCATTGTCCCAAACCTAGCAGGATTTGGGATATAAATGTTATGGTTTTAATTTTATTTTGTCTGGCAATGTGCGCCCAAGCTCTTTAATGCCCAGCTAACTGGATTTGTCAGGATGGTACCTGAAAGCAAAACAGCCAAGTGCTGCTCAGTGTGGGAAATTAATGGGTTAAGCTCCAGTGAATTCCCTGTGAAGGGGCAGCAAGCTGATATTTAAGGAGTAGTGAACATGAGAGAAGCTGCAGTGTCAGAAATGAGGCTGCAGTGAGCACTGGGCTGTCCCTCCAACAAGCCTGGGCAGCCCTGCAGATCCTGTGAATGTTTTTCCTGGTGCAGATTCCATAGCAGTAATTACCCCTTCTTGATTTTCAGGTTCTCCAAACCTATCACCAAACCCCATGTCTCCAGCACACAACAACCTGGGTAAGCACATGATCCTGACAGCCAAGAGGGTGACATTTGGATGATGCTGTGGAAGTTGTGCACTTCTTGCAGTATTCCAATGGTTTGAATCTCCCATAGGGCAGCTTTGGGTTGGATGTGAGCAGGGAATTGTTCCCTGGGAGGGTGGGGAGGGGCTGGGCTGGAATTCCCAGAGCAGCCGTGGCTGCCCCTGGATCCCTGGCAGTGCCCAGGGCCAGGCTGGAGCACCCTGGGACAGGGGAAGGTGTCCCTGCCATGGCAGGGGTGGGACTGGATGGGATTTAAGGTCCCTTCCAACCCAACCTATCCTGGAATTGTGTGATTCTGTGAGACTGAGCATGGTCTGAGCACAGAGGAGCGGAGGAGGTTGGTTGGTGTGGGGCTGGAGAGCCCAAATGAGCAGGGAATATGCAGGAATGCCAGGGAATGGAGAGGTCATGGTCAGCATTCCAGGGGTGGTGCTGGTGGGGGAGATGCAGGGGAGGACTGATGTGGCTCACAGCAGCTGCTTTTCCTCACCCAAACCCAAATCACTCTGCAGTCTGGAGTTGTTTCCCCCCCCAGCTCCATCCTGGGCACAGGGAGCACATTCCAGCCCCAAGGGCTCTGTCAGGCCATGGCTGGCACTGTCTCATCCCACACCTGGGGCAGAACAGGGCAACCCTGAGGAGAAGGGAGAGCTTTTGTGGCTCTCTCTGCACCTCTGTTATCTCAAAAGTTCCACCCCGTCTTTTCATTCTGATCTCCATCACTCCGAGCTCCTGGCCTGTTTGGAATTGCTGTGCCATAAAAATCCCTCCCAGCTCTGCCTGGCTGCAGGATCAGCTCCCCAGCTGTTCATTAAGGCAGCAGACAGAGCCCACTGGAGACTCCTCTGGAATAACCATGGCCATAAAGTTTACATATGCTTTTAATCCTGGCACGCAGGACTTTGACACTGCTCCAAAATTTGTCAGTCATTGGCTGACTTTTGGATATCTTGGGGCTGTTGAACAGAGGATTTCTTCCCCCACCTCCTTTTTTAATATTGCCATGGTAACACAAAACTTTTATTTCTTTAACTGCTACAGCCCAAGAAGAAAATGCATGACTGAGACATTTTTATTTCATTTTTCCCAATGAGAACTGATGAGATGTTCTTGCAATTTTTCCTTTTTTTTTTTTTTTCCAACTTAAAAAGCCAATTCCATGTAACAAACTCAAGCTGGCAAGTGGTATCTGCCTTCCATAAGGCAGAGAGGAGTTGCTAAGAAAGAGAGCCCTCATATCCTTCCTGACAGGGACACTGGTTGGTAACACATCAGATGTCTCAGGTGCTGTCTGGGGACAAAAAAAGGAGCAGGTGAAGCTGGTAAAGCATGAGGAGTCTCTTTGTAGTCTGAGGAGCAGACAGCAGAGAAGCAGTTTAATTTACCAGCATTAAAAAATGCCTTTGAATTCTTGCAAACCATATTTATTGCTCTCAGGCAGGAGCTTCCACAAATGAAGAACTTCTTGTTGCTTTTAATTTTATTGTAAATTTTTGCCTTTGAGGAAGCTACGAAATAAGAAATGAAAGAGCAGCTGATCCACACTTAAAAGTGTCCAAGGGCAAAATTGCCATCACATGAGTGCTGTAAATGGTTTATCAGCAGCAAGGAGCTGCTCTCAGGGAAGTCAGACCTTCAGCCTGATGGGCACAGCCCAGGAAGGAGCTGCTGGTGAGCTGCTGCAGCACTCCTGTCATTCCTGGAGAAGCAAACTCCACTGTCTAGGGCTGGACTTTGCTCTGCAGGAGTCCAAAGAGGCTTTCTGTCTGTCTGTGGAGGAAATGGAACAGAAATCCAAACCCCAGCAGTGTGTGCAAGGAGGAGGTTTCTCAGCTCTGGAGCAGAGGGTGGGCTTTGCCATGAAGAAAACAATGTCCCAGGATTGCTTTGTTTGTTTGAGCAGAGCTACCTGAAGCTTTTAGGACAGTTCACTTTGTGTAAACTGAACTTTGGACCCAAATCCCATGGCCATATTCCAGAGGCAGTAAAGCAGCACAAGGCAAACCAAGTGTGACACCAGGGGCAGGGTTACCTCGAGGGCAGGGCAGGTTTTCCATGGCAGGCTGAAACTGGGATGGAAGGAGCTCAGGGAATTTCATCTTTCCATTCCAGGCACAAAAGTGTTGCAAGGTAACATATTGGGATTTTTAAAAAAATTCTCCCTTCAGTTTGTGTTGGAGTTGGAAGTGTTGGAGTTTTGGTTCCAAATTACACTTGTCAAGTTTTCAGTTGTCAAACAAAAGCTTTAAGTGGAAGTCACAAGATCCGAGGATCTCTTCCCTATTGCTGAAACACGGGCTGAGGGAAATACTAAAAACAAAATGAAAGGAGAGTTGCCAGCATTCTGTGGGCACTGGGAATGAAGTCAGGGATTGGGGCTGGCTGAGGAGCAGCCCTGTGGTCACACACCCACTGTTGTCCCGAGGGGGCCATCTCTGGGGCACAGGAAATCCATTGTCAGGGATTGCCCCATGAAGGGCCTAACACAGGAGCTGCCAGAGCAGGGAGCACACGGCCCTTGTCACATCCCTGTCCCTGTGTCCCTGTCCCAGGGCACAGCCAGCCCTCCCTGCTGCAGGGGAAGGGAGCATCTCCTTGTTCTCAAGGAGAGGGCTGGGATTGGCACAGGGAACATCTCTGAGTGAGCTGTGGGCCACACTGTGATCAGCACACTCCCTGGAACCAGGGTAACAACCTCCCTGTGTCACAGGGGAGCAGAGCACACAGCAGATTCTCCCCAGGACTTTGATCTGGCAGGGAGGATGCAGGGCTGGGACCATCCCAGGGCCCAGAGGACACTTCTGACAGCAAAGCTGTTTCTGAGTCAAGGCTGAAATTGTGCAGAGACGATTCAGGCAGGAATTGCCTGGGTTTCATGTATCCTGTTTTATTGATTGTGTACCCCCACAGGGCTCTTTGGCTTTAGCAGAGCTGCATTCTCTTCCTTTTCCCCAAACACTGAAGCCATAAATTGAAAATGAATATTTAGGACAGCTCTAACACAAGAGAGAACATGCCCATCCTACAGCAGCTTAAGCTGAGGTTTAAAACTACAAATCATAGGAGAAAGCAGCATCATTAAAAACTTGGTTGCAGTTTTTAGAGACAAGCTTTTCCTCAAACAGGGATTTGTTGGTTTATGTCTTTCCTCAGGCTGCAGATAAGCCAGAAATAAAATTTCTGTACATCCTTCAGTGAGGAATCCACAGTTCCCTTGGGCCCCAGCGAGGTGGAGGTGGTTTCTGAAGGAAAGGACCACAAAACCATGGAGAGGTTTCAGTGTTTTTATAACTTGAATAGCACCAACCTGAGGGTATTACTTAAGGATCAACACAAGTTGATTTTTCTGGAGCTGAGCAGCGTTTTGATTAGAAAAGCACTTGCTGTGGAGTAAGAGCCCAGTCATGTGGAACTGATGTGTTTTCTTTGGTGGGTGCGCTCACCTTGGGAGGCTCTGGGCAGAGCTGGTGTTTGCTGGGCCTCTCTCCAAACTCTGCTGGGGCCTCAGAGCCCACAGCAGTCCTGAGGTGGCCACAGCTGCTGCTGGGAAAACTTGCCTGCTGTGGCAGTTTCCAGTGGGAACACCAAATGGGACGTGCAGGAGAAAAAGGCAGGGACAGTAAACTTGTGGCACTCCTGGATGTGTGAAATAATCTGTTTCTATCAAAGAGGGGCTTGCTTTGAGCTGTAAAATTCAAATGTGAGGAAGTGGCAGGTAAAAGAAGCTGGGGATGAGTACAAGCTCCAAATGTCATGGATTGTGAAGCCTGCTAAGGATTACAGAGTTCCCCAGATGTACTTCTATTCAATTCCTTATTTGCTGTCAGCAAAGCGTGTAACAAAGCAGAAAGCAAAGTGATTTTCCTGATTAATGGGAACTCTTCCAGCAGTGGAGAGGAACCCAAGGTGCCTTTTGGCTGCTCCAGCCTGTGCCTGAAGGTTAAGGAGTAACAGGTACAGGTGAGAAAAGGCTCCCAGACCTCTGCAGAGACCCTGGACAGTGTGAGAGGAGGCTGGGGTGGTGGATTTTTTTGGAGTTGATCTCTTAAGCCTCACATTCTCCTAAGCCCTGCAGGAGCAGCAGACGGGAAAAACCTGGGTTTTGCTGCTTGATGTTAACTCCTTGGCCAGATGGGAGCTCTTCTGTTCTCTCTTTAAGCACCATTTGAATGGGGATGAAGTGATGAACTGGGGGAGGGCTGGAGGGAATTCTCCTGCCCTGGATGTGGGGAGCAGCACTCAGGAATTGGCTGGGTCTGCTTTGCAGTCCCTGCTCAGCTTGGCTCTCAGCAGGGCTGGCACCTCCCTGGGCTGCATTTCCAGGAAATTCTCCTTGAGCCTTGCTCTGCTGGAGTCTCCTGGGCTTCAGTAGAGCAGTGAAATCACTCAGTGCTGAGTGCCCACCTGCCTTCCTGAGGCTGCCTCAGCTTCCTCTGCTCCTCAGCTTCAGCCCCTTGGCTTCGGTCCATGAGGCAAACCAGGACCCCGGGGGAAGAGCTGAGCCTCCACCTGCTGGGAAGATGGATTTTCCTGTGGTGCTTGGAGATTCAGTGCACTGAGAAGGTTTTTAAATCACTTTGATGCCACTGTTAAAGGCAGTTTGGGGCATATTTCAGACTCTGCTGGTTTCACCAGTGCCAGAGAGGTCACAGCAGGGTCAGTGAGAAGGAAAGTTGGATTTACTGATTGCAAGTGCACAGATTTAGGGTGCAGCACACCTGTGCTATGGACAGCAGGTTTGTGCTTTATGCTTGCCAAGGTTTTCTGCTCCTTCCTTTTCTTTGTCTCCTTAAGGAACTGTCTGCCTAAAAGGGATCCCACATTTCATAGTAAAGCTGAGTTTATTTATTTAATTTCCCCCAAGTGTGAGGCTGCTCAGTGACACCCCACTTGCTAAGTGAGTAATGCCTTTGACTATCTGTGATTGCTCCACGTGCCAGAAGCTCCAGGGCTGATGTCACCTCCTTGCTGTGCTCCATTAAAAAGAAACCTTGGTTGAAGTGAGCCTGAGGAATGAAGCAGAACAATATTCCAAACCAGCTGGGTTGTATTTTTTCCATCCCCCTTTCCCTTGCTGTGGCTGATGTGGCTTTTGTTTGGTGCAGACCTGCAGCCCGTGACCTACTGCGAGCCGGCCTTCTGGTGCTCCATCTCCTACTACGAGCTCAACCAGAGGGTGGGGGAGACCTTCCACGCCTCGCAGCCCTCCATGACCGTGGACGGCTTCACCGACCCCTCCAACTCGGAGCGCTTCTGCCTGGGGCTGCTGTCCAACGTCAACCGCAACGCGGCCGTGGAGCTCACCCGGCGCCACATCGGTAACGCGCTGCCCCCAGAAACCCCTCCTCAAAACCCCTCCACAGAATCCCCTCCTCAAAACCCCTCCATAGAAACCCCTCCTCAAAAACCCCTCCACAGAATCCCCTCCTCAAAAACCCCTCCACAGAATCCCCTCCTCAAATACCCCTCCTCAAATACCCCTCCTCAAATATCCCTCCTCAAAACCCCTCCACAGAAACCCCTCCATAGAATCCCCTCCTCAAATACCCCTCCACAGAATCCCCTCCTCAAAAACCCCTCCACAGAATCCCCTCCTCAAAAACCCCTCCATAGAAACCCCTCCTCAAAAACCCCTCCACAGAATCCCCTCCTCAAAAACCCCTCCACAAAAACTCCTCCTCAAAAACCCCTCTGTAGAAAACCCTCCATAGAAACTCCTCCATAGAAACCCCTCCTCAAATAGCCCTCCATAGAAACCCCTCCTCAAAAACCCGTCCATAGAAACCCCTCCTCAAATAGCCCTCCATAGAAACCCCTCCTCAAAAACCCGTCCATAGAAACCCCTCCTCAAATACTCCTCCATAGAAACCCTTCCTCAAAAACCCCTCTCAAAAACCCCTCTACAAAACCCTCTGTTAGTCGGTTTAGAGCCCAGTTTAGGGTGGGAATATCAGGCTGATCCTCCATACAACAACACTAATTGTGATTTTTCACATAATTGTAATATAAAAATGCACCAAGGAACGCTAAAATTGCTGCATGTCATAGAATTTAAACCATTTCACACGCTGTGTATCTGGAGGGATGTCAGGGATAATTTTCTGTGTTCTTTTCCCCTCCTGCACTGTTTTATTTTCTGAGTGACCTTTTATAAATGGAAACTGAGCTCCTTGATTGTCATCCCAATTTCCACTTTTCCTCCAAGGTCCCAGCCAATTTGTTCTCAGTGAAACTTGTTCTAAGTGGAACATCCCAAATTTCTGCAATTTTGCTAAAAGTCAATTGCTTGTTCTTTACTGTTTTCTGATGACTCCTATCAAAAATGAACCCAATTTTTGTCCTAATTTTGCTCCCCTTTCCCGAGCAATTGGAGAATCCTCCCTTTTGCACAGGAGGATCTTTTCTCACTTGTTTTGAAGATTATTATATTCCAATCCCCAGAACCCACCAAGATTCAGAAATCAGATTTTAAATGCAGCAGAGTCCTTCTGCTCAGTGGAAGGATGAAAGCAGCACATTCAGACAGGAATGTGAGACCACATCAAATGTTTATTTGAGCAACAAAACGTATTCTTCAACTTTGTTCCTTTATTAACTGAGATTTTAATGATTTGTGTAAACACCTATGGGCAATGTATGTGTCCTGGTACACAAAGTCATCTTCAGCAAAAGGCCAGGATTTGGAAGTGCCTTGGAATTCCATTCTGAATCATTGAGTGAATCTCCAAACAGTTGTGTCCAGCTGGGATGACTTTCAGAAGAAATTATGATTTTCATGTGTTAACTGATAGAAATGATGACTTTCATGTGTTAACTGATAGAACATTCATATGGAAACTATCAGTGTGCATGAGTTGGAGGGACCTGGCTGGGGCTGGAGGTACAATTCCAACTGGAGCTGCTGCTCCTGCCTCCCTCAGCTCGCCTGCCCATGGAGCAGTTTATTGGAACGTCCAGTGGGACAGAGTTTCCATCAGTGGTGGCTGAGCTGCTGGTTTAGAGCTGGCTCAGGGAGCTGTCCCAGCCCTGGGGTCAGTTTTCCCCCATGAGGGAGCCATCCCATCCCCGGGGTGAGTTTTTCCCGGTGTTTTTCCCCCTGAGGGAGCCATCCCGGTCCCGGGTCAGTTTTCCTCGGTGCTTCCCCCCCGAGGGAGCCATCCACCCCTGGCACATTTTTCTGCCCTCAGGGAGCCGTCCCAACCCCAGGGTCAGTTTTTCCCCCCCTGAGGGAGCAGTCCCAACTTCTGGGTCAGTTTTTCTCGGTGGTTTTTCCCCTGACAGAATCGTCCCAGGCCCTGGGGCAGTTCATCTCCCCTGAGGGAGCCATCCCAACCCCGGGGTCAGTTTTCCCTTCTGAGGGAGCTAACCCATCCCCGGGGTCAGTTTTTCCCGGTGTTTTCCCCCCTGAGGGAGCCATCCCATCCCCGGGGTCAGTTTTTCGCGGTGTTTTCCCCCCTGAGGGAGCTATCCCATCCCCGGGGTCAGTTTTCCCCGGTGTTTTCCCCGGTGTTTCCCGCTGACCCTCGCTGTGTGGCAGGCCGCGGCGTGAGGCTGTACTACATCGGCGGGGAGGTGTTCGCCGAGTGCCTCAGCGACAGCGCCATCTTCGTGCAGTCGCCGAACTGCAACCAGCGCTACGGCTGGCACCCGGCCACGGTGTGCAAGATCCCGCCAGGTAAGGGCACACACACCCCGGCACTGCCCTGCTCCGGGCACTCCGGGCAGCTCTGAAATCATACCGTGGCTGCGGTGGGATGGGTTGGGTTGGGTTACATTGGGTTGGAACGTCCCCTTCCACACCTGGCACTCCCCCATGCTGCTCCAAGCCCCGTCCAGCCTGGCCTGAAGCACTTCCAGGGAAGGGGAGCCCACAAATTCTCTGGAAAATCTATTTTGCTCTTTTAGAAGCCACTCGACAATTCCAGCAGGGCATTTTTATAGCTTAAGGGATGGAGGTACTGCTGAAGGAAGCTGCTGTGGAGCCTCCAGTAGTTGCACTACAATCATCTAACAGAACAGAATCTTAGCACAACTTAGAGCTGAATCTGCCCCTTGTTCCTTCAGTGTTTTATCAGTCTGTTGTTGTAGTGTAATTATCTCACAGACACGTTGATAATTTTGTTTGTGCCTCTAACTAATGGTAAGAAATTTCTCTTGATTTAGATTCACCCATAATAGATTTAAATCACTCCTTTTTTTCTGGTCTCTCGTAAAATCCCTTCCTCTGTGTGAATCGTTTGTTCTAAAGAAATCACATTTGCAGACACCTTGTTGTTCTGGTTACAGTCTGAAGTTTTTGCTGAAACATTACAAGATAATTTATTTCATCTACTTGGGAAGAAAAGGCTTTTTTGTTAGATAAATGCAAAAAAGCTGGTAAGAGAGGAGATGCTGTTTGAAATGGAATTTTGTTATTTAGCTAAGCTTACACAAGCTGACTTCTTTACAGTTAAAAGCCTGTATATATTTAAAAACTGAACTTCTTTGTTTAGAAATATTTGAATTCTTTTCTTTTGAGAGGAGATCCATACGCTCCAAGCTCTGGCCCATCCTAATGGGTTTCCTTTCTCAGATGCAGCTGCCAGTGCTGCAAATTATGACTTAATTCCCCACCACATCACAGGAGTCCACCCTGGCTGGAGTCAACATCTGCAGACATGAAAAGCCCACATTTCCGCTCAGACCCAGCTCAGGCTCAGTTTTTGGATCCAGCTCTCCCCACTTTTGCCACAGTCTTTGGCCGCCTGCTCTTCAAATCTTTGCTGGGTTTGGAGCAGTTTCTTCATTGCCTCATTGACAGCATCGAGTCATTGCCTCCCTCCCCCGTGGGGAGACCTGATCCCAAGTGCTCCCGAGGGCTGGGATCCAGCACTGGGGTCCTCCTGGAGTTAATTCCTCCTTCCCTGAGCTCAGCCTGGCCCTGGCACTTCCACCCTTCAACCTTCCCTTCAGGCTCCCTGGGACTGCAGCCCTGGGCTCCTGCCTGGTTCCAGAAGTGGGCAGTGCTTCCTGCAGCTGCTGTGGTCACCTTTTGCTCCACACCAGAGGAGTCCAGCCCAGGAGAGGAGGCTCACAAAGTGATTTTTAGCAAAACACAATTCATCCCACTCCAAATGTTGTTTTTCAGCCTTGGCCCATGTGTAATCCCAAATGAGCCTTAGCTGAGTGCCTGGTTTCAGAGTTTTAACTTGTTTATGGTTATCTGGGAGAAAGCAAACGTAGAAACACTTTTTAAAGAGTGGGGCATTTATTTATTTATCTAAACTCTGAAGGATGTTATTATATTTCACCTTTTTCCCCTAAGAACAGTTGGATAAGTTGTTCTCAGTTGTTTAGCTGGGGCTAAACATCAGGGGAAAAACTTGTGTTTTGAAAGGAACGTGTTTGGCACATGACAGTGAAAGTGGAGAGAGGATTTGAGCAGGAGCAGCCCTGGCACCAGCCCTGGCACCTCTTTAACCCTCAGAGCTGCTTCCTGGAGTGTCAGAGTGGTTTCACTGCAGAGCTCCCCCGTTCTGTGACAGACTCGTGTCAGTCCAGCGCAGGGAGCTCCTGTGTTCACCCTGTGCGTTCCTCCCCTCCAGGCCTGCAGGGATCTCTGCTGGCAAGTGCTCGGTCACAGGCAGCCTTTAAATTACAATAGGAAGGAAATGGTGTCCAGGAAAGAGAAGGAGGTTCCAGGGGAGGATCCCAAGCCTGGTCTCTCCAGTCACAGTCTGCTGGGGGCTCCAGCATTCAGAATTCTCCCTGTGAAAATGTGGCAGCGTCCATTCCTGTCCCTGGGCTCTGGGGACACGGGAAGGCAGCCTGGAGTTCTCTGAAAAGCCAGAATTCTCAATGCCACCGAGCCAACGGTGTGTCCCTGCTGTGTCCTTTCCCCCAGGCTGTAACCTGAAGATCTTTAACAACCAGGAGTTCGCGGCGCTGCTGGCGCAGTCGGTGAACCAGGGCTTCGAGGCCGTGTACCAGCTGACGCGCATGTGCACCATCCGCATGAGCTTCGTCAAGGGCTGGGGCGCCGAGTACAGGTGGGGCCTCCTGGGCTGCTCCTGCTCTGCTCCAGGCTGGGGGAGAGAGCCCTGCAGAGCTGCCAGTGCTGTCTGCAAGGGGGGACGGCCTGCTCAGGAACGGGGATGGGCTGTGCCTGTTGGGATTGGATCAGGGATCACCCCAGGCTGTGCTCCTCCTCAGCTCCTGCCTGGGAGAGAGAGCCCTGCAGAGCTGTCACTGCTGTTTGAAAATGGGGAAAATTGCTCTGTTACCCCACTGGTGAGCAAACATCCAGGGGAGAGTAGGGATGGATAGTACAAGCAGGGGAGATGCAATTCAGTGGAAAATGGGTGTAATTTTCTGAGAGGGCAAGCTGGTGAGGGTTTAAGCCCAGAGTGATGTGGAAACACTGGACTCTGCATGCTTTAAAGCTGTGGCCTCACTCAGAGCTCCGTGGGGTCGCTGCCATTCCGGGGCTGCTCTGCTGCAGGAGGGGGAGAGGCCTCAGGAGCAGCTGGGGCCCAGGCCCTGCACGTTGCTCTGCCACTTTCTTCATTTCTCCAGATGTTTGGAGTCCATTTTGTTTTGAAATCGTCCTGAGCTGGGGCCAGAGCAGCGCAGGGCTGGCTCCCAGCCAGGCCCTAATGAGCTGCAGAGGAGCGTGACTTACGGAAAGCCAGGGATCCCTGCAGGGCAGGGCTGCTCTGCCCATCCTGCTCTCCCTGCCACAGAGTTCTCCATGTGATGCAGAGATGGAGATGTTCCTGTGGGGCATCCAGAGGGCCATTCCCTGATCCCTGGTTCACCTTTGAGCGGTGATGGGGATGTTTAGTGCTCCTCTGTGCCAGGGATCTGGTGCAGGGAAGGGGGAGAAGCCAATTCCATGAGCAGCCTATGATGGACAGGGATGGTGGTGGGAGCTCAGGGCAGCCCCCCCAAGCACAGGGTCAGTCCCCTTTTCACCTCTGGTTGTCCCTGGTCCCACAGATTCCAGGTTCTCCCTCCCATCACCAGATTCCAAGGGCAGCTTCTGTAGGAAGTGGGGGTGTAAGGCGAGGCTGTTTCTCCTGCTTTGTAATCTCCCTCCTCCACAGCAGCTGTCCCTGGAACAAGACCTCGGCCATGCCTCAGCAAGGGAGGGAGAGCCCCTGGCTCCATTTCTTGGTCTCCCTTTCCTTCTTTTCCTCCCCATCTCTGTGCTTTGCCTTCTGGAGATACCTGTGGGGTCTGGGCTCAGGGAGAGTGACAGGAGGGGAACAGGGATTCGTGCAGGGGAAGGTCAGAGCAGCTGAGCCCCGGCCCAGCAGGGCCATGGATGCAGGAAGGGTCTGCAGGGCTTGGGGTGAGCTCCTCCCAGCACTTCCACATTCTACTAAAACTCAAGGGTGCAGTAAAAAGTGAATATCCTTGTCTTGTGCATAGGAAAACTGAACATACTTGGTGAACACAGACCTTGATGTCTAACTAGGAAAGGTCTGCAAAGGAAAAATGGGTTTTGCTTGGATTGACACCTTGTTTCCCTTCAGGGAATCAGCTGCCTGTTCCCAGGAATCTGAGCAGTAAATAGCAAGCTGCTCCTGTGGGATCATAACAAATATGGAGGGACAGGGTGGGTTTTTAAAAGAAATCAGCAGCGCAGGGCAGAGGCTGTGGCAGAGCAGAGCCACTCCTTTGGCCAGGTGGCTGTGGAGGCAGCTCAGGAGCTGGGAAGCCTGTTCTGTCTGCTGAGGTCTGTGGGTCACGGTGGTGTTGTGTGCTCTCCCCTGGCAGGAGGCAGACGGTGACCAGCACTCCCTGCTGGATCGAGCTGCACCTCAACGGGCCCCTGCAGTGGCTGGACAAGGTCCTGACACAGATGGGCTCCCCCAGCATCCGCTGCTCCAGCGTCTCCTAAGGAACCCCCTGGGGCCCTGGGGAACGAGGACTGCAACACCCTTAGCAAAGGCTTAGTAAACAACTCCCCAGTTACTCAAGCAATGAGAAAAAAATCTGCTTCAAAAACAAAAAGAAGTGGGTTTTCTTTGTTTTGTTGTTGTTTTTAAATACCCATTTAAGCCACTTCCACTGAAACTGTCGGCACTTTGGTCGGACTGCAGTTGGAATTTGGAGCTGGAGTTGGTGAGGATGAAGAGCTGGATGTTGTTTCAGTGGAGAGCAGGCACTGCTCACCTGCCTCCAGGCTGTGTGTGGCACAGGAGCCATCCCAGCTGCCAGGAAACTTCCCCTTCCCTCACACAGCTCCTGGCTCTGCAGCATCCCAGGAACACCAGAGCCTGAGGGCTCCAGGATGGGAACACCAGAGCCTGAGGAACCCTGGGATGGGAACACCAGAGCCTGAGGAACCCTGGGATGGGAACACCAGAGCCTGAGGAACCCTGGGATGGGAACACCAGAGCCTGAGGAACCCTGGGATGGGAACACCAGAGCCTGAGGGCTCCAGGATGGGAACACCAGAGCCTGAGGGCTCCAGGATGGCTCCTGCTCTTGAACTCCTTCCCCACCCACCTGATGTACACCAGTACTGCAGCAGCAGGGGGAAGGAGGCATTTCAAACACCCAGAAGAAGGAATTCCCCAGGAATGTTCCCAAAAGGAAGGAATTTCCCACCCTGGACTTGCAGCAAGGAGGCAGAGCCTTGCCTGTGCCCAGGGATGATGCCCTCAAGGATCAGCCTGGATTCACGTGGAGCCAAAGCCCACCCGAGGGCTCTTTGTGGTGTTGCTGCAGCAATGTTTGACTGGAGCTGCTCCCAGAGGGAGAATTGTCCCTGGGGAGCCCTGCCTGGAGCATCAGGCTCATTCTCTGCAGTCTGTCTGCATTCAGCCAGCAGCTCTGGGCTGTGCCTTCCCAGTCTCTGCCTCTCCAGAGCCCGAGGGGCTCCTGTCCAGGTGGAGCAGGGCTGGAATGTCCAGGCCTGGCTGTGGAGCAGCCCTGGAGGGGGAGCCCGTGCTGTCACATGCAGCAGCCAGGACATCTCAGACACAACCAGCCCTCTGTGCTGTGGGAAACTGTTCCAGCTGATGAAAATGCTCTAAGATGTGTTTTTGCCTGGAGAAATTGGGAGAGTGTGTATTTACTTGTATTATAAAATGTTCATTTTAAACATACATGTTCCAGACTGTTTAATACTTTTTATCCCTGCAGCAACTGTCGTGGCAAACAATTTCCACAACTGGAAAAAACCCTTAGCACTTGTTTTTATGGTTCACATTTGCCAAATAAGTCTCATAACTTTGTCAGTGCTGTCCAATTATCTGTTTCTTTATATCTGCAGTGAATATCTTATGCATTTGTGCCAAAATATTAGAGGGGAGGGGAGAAAGCGATAATCAGTTTCCTATGGAAATCTTTTTTTTTTCTTGTTTTTTTTTATCTATGAAAGACAAACAAGCTGGATGTGGGAAGGACTGACTGGGATGGACTTGAGGATGGTTTTGATAAAGCTTTAGTCCTGCAAACTTCTGTGGGAGTGCCCTGATCCACGGGGGGAACTGACTGGATCAAACACCACCAGGAATTTCCATGCTCCTCCCTTGCCAAGGCTCCTTCCTCAGAGACCTCTGCCAGCCTCTCCTGCTTTGGCACAGCCTGTCACGCTGCTGGAGCTGAGGGGACCCAGTGCCACCAGAGCAGATCCCAGAGGCTGCTGCTGCTGCTGCTGAACGCAGATGAAGGGATGGTTTGGGGAGTTCCCTTCCAGAGACAAGGAACTGCCTTGTTACACATCTGAAATGCAAGGAGGACTCTGATGGTGGATGTGCTCCTGGTCACACAGGACTTTGGATATCCTGGCTGAGTCTGGACTGCAGCTGTTCTGTGCAGCACAGCACAAGCAGCACTGGAGGCTTTTGGATGTTTGTTGAATTTTACAGTGTGCCTGATCTGAGTTACAGGTCTGCCTGCACAGACCGGGACAAGGAGAGATCTGTGTAAAATAGGAGTTATTTGGGCCTTTTACAAAGCAGGTCTGTTGTCACCATGGGTTGGTTCAGATACAGGTTTCTAACATAGCTGTGAAGAAAAGTTTATCCTAAATTTTGTAGAAATATTTGACTTTTGGCTGTTTAAATGAGAGGGGAAAAAATGTGCTCTGTAAAATGGCTCTGGGTTTCCTCCATGAGTGTCTGATTTGCTTATTTTGGTGACAAATGTTGTTGTTGTTTTCCTCATAATCACAGAGGAAATTTGACTCGGCTGCCTCCTGCATTAACCACAAAATGCCCTCTGAAATCCCAGAGGGATTACAGGTGATGGTGTGAGCAGGAGCCCAGCCTGATCCTGAGGGCACAAGTGGGAATAAATCCCAATTTAATATGAAATCTGTACACGGAGTCACCTCCTCAGCCACCCTGGATTTCCACTGAGAACCAGAGCTACAGCCCCTTGCTAAAGGATATTTAATTGCTGACCAATATTAATTGAGGCCTTTTGAAACCCAGGATTCAGATGATGCATAAAAACTTTGCTTAATCTCCCCTCATCATCTCTTAAGTGAAATGACTTCCAGTGGAAAATGTGAGCTGGCCCAGCAGTGCAGTGAGATAAAGGGGAGATTATCTCCACTCCAGCATTAATTTCCTCTCTCCCCTTTGTTTGCTGCTCCCTGATTCATGAGAGCTCTGTGGGTTCTGGAGTCACTTTGGGGAGCCCAGCAGGGCCCTGGGCAGGGCTGGGGCTGAGCCAGGGATGCCCTCACTGCCCTGGATGCTCACAGTGGCTGCAGGTGAGGTGAATTCCTGTTCCTGTGGCCAGGGCTGGGACTGCTGGGGGCAGCTGGGCCCTGAGGGCACCCGAGGCTTTGTTTGGTTTCTGCTAGAACTTGATTAAAGCAGCTTTGGTGTGGAGCTCAGAGGGATGGGAGCAGCCTGCCCTGGCTCAGCTTGCAGCTCCAGGCTGGAACATCCTCTCATTTCATGGCAGGCTGGGCTCGTTTCTCCAGGATTTCACCCGGGTTTGTTCCTCCAGAGTCAGCAGCAGGACCTTTGACTCTTCCCTTGGTGTGGCTGCACAGCACAGGACATCCTGTGCTTTCCCAGGCTCTGGTGATCTGTTTATTGTTCATGTATTGAATGCAGGTTGTATTTTGTGTTAAGCTTGTCTTAGGAGTAATCCAGTGCTGTCCATTTGACTTAATCTCCAGCAATCAGTGCGCAGATGCACAAAGAAGGAGAAATCCCATGGTAAGGCATTTCCCTGGAGCTCTGGCTGCCCCTGGGTGTCAGGAAAAGGCTGAGGGAGCCCCTGAGTTACTCACAGTTTCCTCCCCCTTGCATCAGCGTGGTTGAACCCTGCAGGATCCTCTGTAGGTGAGGGATGTTCAGGACTCACCCCAAGCAGCCAGTGGTGGCTCCTGTGCCTTGAGCCGCTTCCCGACTGGAAAAGCAGGAAAGCCCAGCCCAGGGAAGGGCTTCAGCCACGTGCACAGCACCCAGAGCTCTGCTGGGTCCCTGAGGGGCAGGAGGATGGGGTTCCATGGCTGTGCTAAGCTGGGATGAGAACCAGGCCCTCTCTGGTGGTGGTCTGAGAGGTGTGCTTGAGAAATTAAATGTTTTTTACTATGTACCTGCTTTTGTATTTATATGTCTGTCTCGAATATTCAGATGATCCAGTATTTAATTTTTAGCAGAAGGGGCAATTAAGCACTCAGAGTATTAAATCTTCCATCTGCTCTTTGCTGATGATTGCTGGAAATGAGGAGTTTGTGATGTGAGACCAGAGCTGAGCACAAACTTCCCGAGCCCTTGGTAGCCACGGTGCTGCTGCTGCACCAAGTCGGGGTCTCAGAAGGGCTCTTGGGGCTTGATGGGGCTTTAAAAACCAAACCTGTTCCTCCAGAGCTGCCTGGGTCATCCTCTGCCCCTCCACACCTGGCTGGGTCATCCTCTGCTCCTCCACACCTGGCTGGGTCATCCTCTGCCCCTCCACACCTGGCTGGGTCATCCTCTGCTCCTCCACACCTGCCTGGGTCATCCTCTGCTCCTCCACACCTGGCTGGGTCATCCTCTGCTCCTCCACACCTGCCTGGGTCATCCTCTGCTCCTCCACACCTGGCTGGGTCATCCTCTGCTCCTCCACACCTGGCTGGGTCATCCTCTGCTCCTCCACACCTGCCTGGGTCATCCTCTGCCCCTCCACACCTGGCAGTCCCTCCCGTGCTCCCCAGCCCAGCTGGGTTCCCCGTGCTGGCTGTGCTGGGACACCCAGCCCTGCCCCCGATGGATCCACGGGAGCTGTGAGGCCTCCCTGGCTGTCTGTCCATCCTGCCCTGCCCTGCAGCATTACTGCCTTTGTTACTCCAGGCCTGTCCCATGTACACCCTCCCTTTCCATGTGGAACTGTAAGGTCTGTTTTTGACATTTTAATAAACTCTGATTTGAAAACTGAGGCTCGTGAGCACATCAGGCTGTCGGAGGAATGTATTTAAGGACACAAATTGACAGTTTGGGGTGTTGCCATGACAGTGATTGGGACACAGCAGCATCCTTAGGTTGGTGCAATCCCAGTAAAGCACACAAGAGCTCAGTGACAGGTAAGACCCTCCTTCTTTTTACAGCTGGGACAGTTTTGTTCAAGAATTTAAAGTCAAATATATAAAAAAAAAAATTTAAAATTGCATTTAGTTCTTTTAACTAATGGGACTCAGGGGTGAGTATAAGTGGAGTTCTGTGCTCCAAGGATTTACTGTTCTCCAGTTGCTGGAGAAGTCAGGCACAGTTGAGTATTCACGGGTTCAAAGTGCCACTGGAATTCCGTGTAGGGAACTGGGGAGCTGTTACCAGCTGAGGAGAGCAGGAGCTGCAGAGGAGCAGTCACTGCTCCCCTGCAGTGCCCTGTCAGGAGCAGACCCCGAGTTCCTGCCGTGTCTCTGTGTTGGAGCTGCAGACACGAGTCCGGCCAGTAAATCCTGGAGAAAGCCCTGAGGAGCAGAGATTGCACCCTCCCTCCCTGGTGAGCCGTCCACGGCTGCCCTGTGCTCCTGGTGGGAAGGTTTTCCTCATTAACCCCAGGCTGCGATGCCATCCCGGGGACAGGGACAGATCCCCGGCACTCCGTGGCCTCGGGGCAGGCACTCCGAAGAGCCCCGGGGAGGCTCCAGGGCACACCGCGATCCGATCCTGCTGTGAACTCCTCACGGCCCCCGAGGGTTTCACTGGAATTCTCTGCTTTGGGGCTGTTTTTCCTGACAGGATTTACGAGAACACTTTTTCCACTCGGGTTTCCAGCCATGTGGTAATGAAGGGTCTGGTCCAGGCTCTGTGCTGGGCTCGCCAGAGCTCGGACAGGCTGCAGCGAGCCCGTGCGGAGCTGGGGGCTCTGCTGGCTCCCAGTGTCCCGATCCCTGCTGGACACGGGCAGTGGGAGGAATTAAAATCCTCAGCCAAAATAAAGAGTGAACTGCCACGGCCTGAGCGGGTGCTTCAGGCCAGAGCTGGGTGCCAGGGCTGGGTCGGTGGCAGGGAAGTCTCTGCCAGCCCAGAGCTTCAGCTGCAGCCTGGCCTGCCCAGGAACACTGGGAATGTCTGAGCTGGGAATGCTGCGGCAGCAACAGCTCTGAACCGGCACAAGGACATCAAACCTGGGGCTGTCCCTGCCCGTGGCAGGGTGGGACTGGGGGCCTTTAAGGGCACTTCCAACCCAACCACTCTGGGATTCTGTGGAACCAACTGGGAATTCTTCTACACAAAGAGAAACTGAGAGGCACAAATCTGCCTTTCCGCTAATGCCCCTTTTATTCATTTCCGTAACAACTTCTTTTGTAAAGAAATTCTGTAGCCAAAACCAAAGGGTCTCTTCAGAAAAACCCCAAACAACCCACAAAAAAATAAGCACCAGCAAAGTAAACCTTGATTTTAAACCACAACACAACAACCTCAAAGGATCATTAAATTATTTCCCAGTGTCTTCAGCCACACTTCCTGCCTCCATGATTTGTGCCCCTACAGAGGAGACCCACATTTACAATAAATCATGTTTAAAAGAGTTTTGAGTATGGGAATGAGCTGCTGCTACCTCATAAAAAGGCAGCAAAGCACTGGGTTTTAACTGATATGATCTCATTAAATTTAAAAAGTAACATCTCTATCACATGTCTAAAGAATGGGTTTATAAAGTGTCCAAGTCCATTTTTTCTTCGCTGCCTCCACTCCATTCCCTTGGCACTTTGGCCATTTATCAGCATTGCACAACAAAGATTTAGAAAGGGCAGAAACAATCTCAGCGACCGAGAAGCCAATGGGGAAAGCATTCATTCCCTGCCTGGAATGAGCCACCTGCAGCTCTGTGCCTCATTCTCTGTGCTGGGACAGAGATGGAGAGCAGGAGAAGGTGCAGTCACAGCAAGGCCCCGCAGCTGCCTGGGAAGGTGTCCCTGGCAGGTGTTTCCTTGGCTGTCTCATATTCCAGAATCCTTCCCAAACCAGGTGTTTCACCACGGGGGAGCTCCTGCTCAGGCTTCAGCTGAGAAACGCTTCCCAAACTGCCAGTGAGGCTGCAGTTCTTGTCCTTGAACGCTGCAGTTTCCATGCAGGAAATGATTCCCAGCATTCCAAGAACGATGATTTACATTCACCTTTGCTTCAGCATTAAAAAAGGGAATTCAAGGAGCACTCTGAAAGTGCTGCAGGACATAAAGCCATCCAAGAATTGATGGCAAACCCATGTCCTGGGACTCGGCAATTTAGGGGACACTGGAAAAGGTAATTTTGGAATTCCTAACTGAGGGTGCTTAACAGGGTGGACTTTCAGATGGATAAGGAAAAGTTCTTGGGGCCAGACTCTTCCTGTGGATCCACAGCCTGTGCCTGCACAGAGGAGCCAGGGTGGCATCTCCCCTTCCTCCCCTGGCTCCTCACCAGGCTCCACGTTCCTTCCATGTCCGTCATTCCAGAGGCTCTGTGCCCTGTGCTGCTGTGGAAGTGACGGGGGCTCCCCCCAGGAAAGGGAATTCCCTCTGAGCCCTGATGGACACACAGGGAGTGGGCACTGAGCCCACCCAGGGGCACCAAGGGCTTTGGGAACTGTGGACAGAGCTCCCAGAGCAGCTCTGTGCACTCTGCCAGGCCTTGCACAAGGTTTGGGCAGGGAACTCCACCCCAGGAGCAGCAGCAGCCATCTGGCATTCCAATGGGAATCAGGGAGTGTGCACAACACCTGGCACTGCAGGGAAGCCCCTGTCCTTACACAGGCAAAATCCAAACAGAATCCAAGCCTGGGGCCACGTGTAATGGCTTTGGCACTTGGCAGGATGGGGCTCAGCAACCTCCTCCTCATGGCTCATCCAAATCTGGCCAGTCTCAACTGGGAAAAGCTCCATAAAACCATCCAAGAGCCCTACAGCTGAAAAATGCAGTTTGGAATTCAGGAGTGACTTCCCAAGCCCCGGCCCTGTGTGCAGAGATAACTGGGAGCACATTTGTTTATTTAAACCCCAGAGAGGAAATCATAAAAATGTTCATCTGTAAAATGTAAACTCTTCACTGTTTCCTTGAACCACACTCGTGTCACCTCCCAAAGTCCTCTGGGAGAGGAGACAGGACAGTCAGACAAAGCCTCTGGAGCTGGAGATGCTGTGGAATGTGGAACATGGGGAATGCTGTCACCAAGGGCAGCAGCTACAGCTAAATGGGGTTTTTGGCAATGAACACTAATTCAGGGAAGGATCATTCCCTCAGGATTGCTCTGGCACTTCCAGCTACAGAGGAATTCAGTTTTCTTCATCCGAGGAGAGACCTTCAATCTCATCCCTGTCTCCTCCAATTGCCATCCAGAAGGCTTTGGCCACCTACAATGGGAAAGAGATGGGAAAGGGAGAACATTCCCATCACATGACTGAAGATTTTGTATTTCCCATCCAAAGAGCAGGAACTGAGCAGCAGCTGAATCTGGCAACCAGCTCTGTGAGTGCAACACATCCTCTCTGAGGTGAAGGAATTTTAGCTACACAGGGGCAATGGTTCAGGTCACGGGAGGCACCTGTGCTACAAAACCTGTGCTATTTAAGGCATCATTAAGTTCTCCAGGAGATCCAGACTTTTCCATTGACTTGTGGAAGCTGGCCAGCACCCCCAGTGACTGCAGGGCTTTCAGCTCAGAATTCAGAAAGAGGAAAGTCTTTTTTTATGGCACTGGGGTGGAATGAGATGATCTTTAGGGTCCCTTCCAACCCAAACCATTCCAGGATTTTATGCTTTTCTGGTATTTCAAACTTCCAGGTTATTCAGTTTTTACCTGACAACTCTCATAGGACTGTGTGGTTTGTTCTCACAGCTCTTAATCCAGGAACTCTGCAGGAGCAGGAACTGTGCTTGGAAAGAAATCACCCATTTTACTGACCCCACCCCAGTTCCCAAGGCTCACCTTCTCCGCGTGCAGCTTCCTCTGCTCGTGGGGCAGCGTGGCCGCTTTGTCTGTGGGGAAGGAGAGGAGAGGGGCTGTGAAGCTCAGGAGGGAGCAGAGAACAGAGAGCACCTCCTGCCCTGGGTCTGGGAACTGCAGAGAAAACCTCCTGCCCTGGGTCTGGGAACTCCAGTGCAACATCTGCTGCTTTCAAGAGCATTATCAAGATAAAGGACAAATGAATGGAAACAGCAGCTACCTCTCAAGGACCTGAGGCAGGAGAACAGGAATTTCACAGCTTCCCAGCTCACTCCTGGCTCTATCTGAGCCACTGCAGGAGGTGCCAGAGCTCAGGTCCATCTCTCCAGGTGCGTTACCTTTCATTTCTTTCAGCTTTGAGAAGAGCCTTTCGAAGTTCTCCAGGTCCCCATCCCTCGTGGTCAGGCTGGCCAGCTCCTGGATGTCCATATCCAGCATGGGATCTGAAATACAGCTTGGTTGAAATGATTCTGGTTTCTCAACAGAAAACCAGGATTTTAACAGCTGCAAATCCCATTTGCAAATTCCAATGTCATAAGAGAGAAAGAAACACTTAATTTACTGATTGCTCATAAAGACAAATCATGGCATTGTTACAGTGGTGATTAATTTTATGGCAGAAATCCTTCCCTGTCAGCATGGGCAGCCCTGGCAGAGGAGCCCAGAGCAGCTGTGGCTGCCCCTGGATCCCTGGCAGTGTCCAAGGCCAGGCTGGACAGGGCTTGGAGCACCCTGGGACAGTGGAAGGTGTCCCTGCCATGGCAGGGGTGGAATGGGATGAGCTTTAAGGTCCTTTCTAACCCAAAATATTCCAGATTCCATGATTCTGTGATACATTACATGTGAGCTCATCCAGTATTTAAGATTTCTTGCTGATTCCAGAATGACCTGGATTCACAGCCACAGAGTGCATCAAAGACTGATGAGACCACATCAAAGATCCAGATGTCACACAGAGCCGGAAAGGCAGTCCCCTCTCCTGGAATGCTGCAGGGATTTCTGGCAGTGCCCGTGTGCCCCACGCTGCCCTGTGTCCCTGCCAGGTGTGCTGAGCTCACCTGCAGCACTGTCAGGCTCCAGGCTGTGTGTGCCAGCTCCATCCTCCCCACCATCTGACTGGGATTCCTCCCTCTCTCCTGGGTTGGACTGTCAGGACACAAAGATATTTCAGTATCCAGTAATGCATGAAAAAACACCAGCAGCAAATCAGGTGCTCCCAGCTTTTCCTTCAAACCCTTGCACGTTATCTCAAAGTGTTACTGCACAACCTGTGCCATGAAAGGTCCCTCCTGCAGCACTGGGAACTGGGGCTGCATGAAAGGATTTCAGGATGGATTTGTTGGGGTTTTTCCAATAACACCATAGAGTGACAGGTTTTGTTGTGCCCAAAGGGGATAATTTGGATATAATCAAACCCATCTTGAGAGGACCTTTTAGTGCTCTTTCCTTTGGCTCTGTGGCACAAGGGGAGGTCCCAGGCACCCCCAGTGGATGCAGGCAGGGCCTGAGCAGAGCAGCAAGCAGGAATTACTGGAATCACTGTTTACTTCTGTCTCCGGGGTCTCTTCACCGCCACGGCTCCTGTTTGCTCCTGCCAAGGTGCTGAGGAGACCAAAGCCCTGGGTCCTGTCTGCAACAAAGCACAAATTCCAAAATTACTGCAAATACCGGGGCTGGTCAGGTGGGAGAGGGGGAATTTCACAGCACCATGGAAAACCGTGCCAGTGCACTTGCAAACAGATTTTAAGCAGAAATTTCACATCAATTCTAAGCTTTAAACTGTGTCTGCACCGTTTGCTGCTAAATATTCACCCCAGGGAAGGGAATGTGAGCCACAGGAGATGTGGGGTCTTTTCAGAGCTTGTTGGAAGCCTGTGCTCCGTTGGGATCTGAGCTGGTAAATCCCAAATGGGCAGCTGGAAAATCCAGAAGCAGAATTTTCTGTTGCTGGTGCCCAGGTTTAACTCCATGGGAAGCAGCCCCGAGTCTGAGGGTGGATTCAGGAAAGGCAAGGAGAGCCTTTGCTCACACTGAACAGGCTGAGCACGACAATCATGGCAAAGAAAATTGTTAAATATCTAATTCAGAATTCCTGGCTGGATTCATCCATCAAATCCAGGGTTTCTTCTCACTACAAGGTGCTCTGGGCTCTCCCCACTGCTGGCCTAGGGTGTATTTCAATGCTGTTTTAAAACCCAACCTAAAAAGTGATTTCAAACCTGAGCAGTCATCTAAGATAATAAATGTTGTGCAGTATTTTTAATTTGAACTGGCTGTATTTTTAAACCTGTTTTATATAAAAATATGTGCATAATGGGTGATATGATGAGGTGTTTTTTACTAAGTCAGGTTTTTCTAAGTCAGTTTACTACTCAATACAAACTGGCCTTGCACTGAGTAGTAAATATATGCAGTTACACAAGGCACTCAGGAGATTTTTCTGCAAACCTTTGTATTTTAGTCAACTAAAACTGAAAAAATGTGAAATTATTGTACCAGAAATAGCCAGGAAACAATGACTTCTGCCAGAAGCAAGATTTAATGTTACTTTTTAAAAGAAGTATGTTCTAAATTATTACACTCATGACTAAGCTCTAGACTCAGCTGTTGAGGTGATGTCATTTGGATGCTCTGCCCAAATTTCCTTGCCATTTCTCCAGCCTCTCCTTCTGAGGGGTTGGATGTGTAACTGGGCCCATCCAGCACTCACACAAACACATCTCCATGGGAGAACCCCTGAGCCCCAGTCCCCATTCCCTGCTCCTGCAGCTGATCTGTTCTGCCCCATCCCTGGCAGGTATTTGGGGCCCCTGGCTCTGCTTTATCCCTTTTGCTGCTTTAGCAGATCCCTGGCCAAAGGGGTGGGAAGAAGTGAAGCAGTGGAGCTGAATGAATTCCCTGGAAAACCTTCAGCTGCCTGTGAAGTCCAGCAGGTCAGCGAACAGGGATTGCAGGATAAAGTTTGGGATTTGCATCCCAAAGCAAAGCAGCTTGCCCAGTTTCATGGGCTGAGCAGAGAGCTGGCTTTGGGGAAGCTGTGAAGGTGGACATGGAGCCAATCTCTGAGTCACCTCAGGCAAGGCTGGACACTGCAGTGCAGAATGTCCTGGAGAGAGAACATTCCCACACTGGCAGAGAGGTGGATGCAGTGATCTAATCATGGCCCTCGTTCATGGCTGGGATTAGAATCTGTCCTGCACAGAAAAATGGCAGTGGCTCCACATTCCCTCCTCCAACACTGCAGAACCTCAGCCAGAGTTATTACAAATGTCATCCCTTCTGAAAAACCTGGAGTGTGCAGCAGGGATCTCTGAACAGCAGCTGTTTGTCCCTGGATCCATGTTTAGGGAGGAGGCAGACACAACACTTGGTTGCAGGCACACCCTTGGAAAGCCCTTCCTATAAACTCCATTTATTGGATGTAAAAGTTATTTCAACTTCTGGGTGCAATTCAGGAAGTGGGTGATGCCTTACACAGTGTTCTTGAGGCAGGAAAGCCAAAAATTAGCTCATCCCACTTATGGAGGAGTCAGTGGCTATGGTGGAGCCCAGAGCAGCTGTGGCTGCCCCTGCAGGGGTGGAATGGGATGGGATTTAGGGTCCCTTCCCACCCAAACCACTCCTGATTCCATGCTCTCTGTAGTTGCACAGGAACCACTCATGATGCTCTGAACATGGATTCAGCATTCCCAGACTCCTGTTTCATGGCCAAGTGTTTTCCACTGCCTTTACCTATTATTATTCCTCCTGTCTCCAGCTGACACATGGTGATCCTTACACATAAAACTGGAATTAACACATCAAAATTCACAATTTGTTTGAATTGCCTCCCTAAATGAGGTTAATTGGCTGTGATTAGAGCCAGGCTCATTCCTGGCCCCACCTGAGGTAAGCAGCTTCACCTGGGATCACTCAGGCTGAGATTTAAGCAGGAAAGAAGCCAAGCAGCCTCTTCCAAAGGACTGGAAATGGTTTCTCTTCTTGCCACAGAGGCTCTTGCAGGGACAGGGAAGGTTAACAGCAGTTTAATGCCTCTGTGGGGAGGGAACTGTGTCACCTGGAGAATCCCTCACGTTCTCCTGCTCAAGAAAACTTCCAGAGACTGAAGGGAGCTCCAAGGCCTGGAGAACCAACCTGACAGCAGCTCCAGGGAGGATCTGCCTGGCAGAGTCCCAGGTAAGGCTGCTCCTTTGGCTTGGAGTAGAGATAATGCTGCTCCATTTACTCACAAAGCACGTGGGATTCGTCACTTGGTGTAAACTTGTTTCTAATTCAACTGTGTTACATTTAATAATTCTTTTTATGGATTGTGTGAGAATGATGCATTTAATGGTGAGAGAAAAAAATCTGAAGTTTAAAATTTTAATGAATAGGTGTGTGAAAAAAACCTGCAGCTTGACAAGAATTGTGTTGGGGCTTAATGCAATAAAATAATGAGTTTGGTGTTTGTGCTTGAAAAAGGCTATTCCTGCTCTGTCTGTAAATTTAAATTCTCAAGGAAACAGGTTTTGAATTAAGGCAATGCTGTTGAATAAAGGCTGCACCTAACAGTGCTGTAAGTATTTGCTAGTAGGCATTTACTACTGGAACTCTCTTAGGGTCTCTGATAACTCCTCCCTGCATGGTTTTTAACCAGCCAGGAGTTGCAGGTCATTTTCAGTGGAAAAGTTAAAGTTGGATTTACATGGCAGCCAGTTTCGAGGATCTGGAGGAAGCTGAAAACAAAAGATATGTTAGAGGTTGTAAAAAGTTTTATTTTAAGCAAAATGAGCTCAACAATTTCCCTTTGAAGGCACAGTCAGGCTGCAACACCTTCTAAATATAGCTGACTTCCTGAGGGGTTTGTGGTGGTGCAGCAGTGCTGTGTGGGGCTGGTGCTGTGCAGAGAAAATCAGGATTTGTCAAGGAGCCTGACCTTTACAGAACACAGCAGTGATGTGCAGGAATTTCCCCCTGTGAGGAACTGAGCATGTGACTAAATTCTGCTGTTCTGTAAGGTGGTATCTGCCAGATACAGGAAATGTGTTGTTAAAAAACCGTTTTTAGCACAAGTGAGATAAATAACCTGACACCATCTGCCCAGGTTACCTGGTTCTCTGCAATGGTTACACTGAGTCACACCCCACCTTCACCTCAGTTCTGATGGGCAATGAGAAATCCTCAAAAAGCTGCATTAAAAAATGGAGGTTAATAATGCTCATCCTGGTTTCACTGAGTCCCAGCAAGCCCCTTGCAGATGCAGAGATTAACAGCAGCCTCTCAGGGCTTTTAATCATTCCACAATTAATGGCTGTAGGAAGGGAGAAGCCACAGCAGAGGGAAATGGGACATCAGGGAGCAGAGAGGTGTTGGAAGGCTGGTGGTGGGATGAGGCTTTGTGAATAAGGAATTCCAGGCCAAGCACTCCTGAAGAGTTTGATCTTCCTACATTTTCTGTAGCAGTTTGTGTGATTAGAAAGGTAGTTAAAGGATTTCAAGTAAATGGAAGGATCTACCCTTGTAACCACAGCATTTCCTTTTCTGATGACTCTAAGGCTAAAGTGATTTTTCCAAATTCTAACTCTACCTGATATCCAGCTTCCTCAGGAAATTATCTGGGGTTGCCCATTTTTTGCACTGTTGTAAATAAAATCTGTGGTTTCCATGTACTCAAGTGGGGTTTTCTGTAGCAAAAACAGCCCTTAAATGTTTGACACAGCTCCTTTGCCAAATCTCATCTCTGCACTTGCTAGTCTCATCCCTAGTACAAAAATTTAAAAACCCAACCAAAAATCCCCTACAACAAATGTAGAATTTAACCTTTACTTCTACACTGAAGCATGTATCAGTCTGGTAAAGCTGATAATTACAACCTATTTCTTACTAGAGTTTGGTGGAATCAACTTTGAGTTTTCATTGCAACCTGCAGGATTAATGGAATATTTAACTGAAATTATTGGTAGAGTGCAAGTTAAAGCAGAGAGGGATCAGGAGCAGGTGCTGGAACAGGAGCAGTTTTACACAGAAATCCCTTCCTGTGAGGGTGGTGAGGCCCTGGCACAGAGCAGTTGTGGGTGGAAGTGTCCGAGGCCAGGCTGGGTGAGCTTGGAGCAGCCTGGCATAGAGGACAAGCTGAGCTTTGAGGTCCCTCCCCACCCAAGCCATAAATTCTGTGATAAATCTCACCCACTGCCTGTGAGCTCAGCAGGACATCAAGGGGGTGAAAGCAATGCCTGGGCCCTCCTGTCCCCCGGGGAAGGTCCCATTGTGCTGCAGCTGTGCCTGTGCTGGCCCAGCTGCCCCATGTGAGCTCCCCCAGGCTGCAGGGCCAGGCCCAGGGGCACCACCTACCCCCCTTCATCACCACGTTGGACCAGACGTTGGCGTTGAGGGCCTGCACGATGCGCTTCACTCCCGTGGACTCGGGGAAATCATCTGCACAGAACAGAGAGGGGCTCTGAAACTCCTGAGAACAGCTCCAAACACCACCCCATGCCTCCAGAGGTGGGGCTGAAGGCCTCTCCTGGCTTCTCAAAATCATTGCCAATTCTGCTCCTAGTACAAAATGCAGATTTTTCACCTTTGATTGATGAGAGGCCAAGTAAATGTAAATTAATGCCTCACTTCTTGGGCTGAGCTTCCAGAGATAATGAAATGTGAGCTCAGCATTTTGCAGGTATCTAAATCCTTTTTGTTAAATATTTAGCAGGAGGCCTATATTAAGTAACATCTTTATAGCATATTATAACAGTAAAATATACTTTAATATATTATAAATATTAATAAATTAATAATAACGAAACAGTAAATTATAATAAATAATATGACAGTATATTATACTTTATAGTATATATATATAAATTTAATAGCAACAGACAAGAAACTTCCATCTTTCACTCCAAGATCTTTTACAATGCTGTATAGCATAGAAATATATTAGAAAATAGATACCAGAATTATTTTTCTTTCTTTTAGAAAGTAAAGAACTTGAGACAACCATTTAAAAAGGGCGTGATGCCTGTAAAAAATGGAAAGGAATATTGTAAAGCTGTCCCCACAATAACTTACTCCAAAAGTTCCAGTAATCCTGGGAATTACAGGAACTTGAAAGCCCAGGGAAAGCATTATTCAGATTTTAATTTATTTACTGAATAGATTTGACACCACTTTGGATCAAGTCAGTTTTCCCATTTCCTCAGTTTAGTCAGCTTCCCATGTTTGTGCAGGTTGACAAAGGGAAAAAAAAAAACCCACCCAAACAATCCTTTGGATACAAAACTGTTTTTGTTTAGAAAACAAACTCAAGTGACTCAGGGATCAGGTGCAGTAATTGAAACTGCCTTTAGAAATGCATTTAAGGGTGAAATCAGATGTTTTGCCCTCTGTGATGCTGCTGTTTGGTTTGGTATCAGAGTCCTTATCAAGAGTCCCAGTTTAGAGCTCTTGTCCTGGCTGTGCAAACAACTGACAATGAGTCAAAACAAAAGTTCCAGTTTATTTGAGATGAGCTGCCTGAAATGTCAGAATTTGGAGTAGAGATTGGCCCAGTGTGTTTACAGCATCTGTTGTGCCTTTGTAACTCACCCAGAATGTTTGGGGGGTAAATAAGTTACTCACAGGAACAGTTCCTCCTCTGCATGAGTCACAGTGAATCAACTACCAGATTAAACAGCTGGGAAAGAACATGTATCCCAATAACCCACAAATTAACATCCTGAGTTGTTATTATTCCCATTAAAGAAATGGTAAAGAGCTTGTTCCCATAAATGGCAAAGAGCTTGTTCTTTATTCAGAATTATTCAATAGGAAAATAACTTGATTAAAGGTTACTATTTTTAAAGCAATTAGTATTTGTTTAGTCTAAGGAGTCCTCACTTCCGATTTTCCCAGTTTCTGTGAATCAAATCTGTAAATCTCCCTCCTTGACTAAAAAAAGGGAAACACTTTTAAAGGCATGCTGGGGAGAGAGGGAAACTTCCCAGCTCCTCAAGATCCAATTTTAGCAGGCCCTTAAAGGGGGGAAAGGGGTGGGATGTGTAGCAGTGAGGATTTTATAGTGAATTATTTTTGGTGGCTGCAGTGTGCTTGGAGAACCTGAAATAGAGCAAATGTTAGTGACTAATTCCTCTCCAGCCCGCAGTTATCTCATTTTACTCCAGGGAGGTAAGGTGTAAATGCTTTTTTGTGTCACTGAAGTGAGGAGATAAGGCTGATGCTGATAAGGCTGTCAGGAAATGCACAGTCACTTTTCAAGAGTGGAACACCACATTTGACTCTTCTTGCTGTTTTTTTTTTCAAGTTATAAATGTTGGGCAGCCAGTGATTCTGAAACTGGTTTATTTCCTGTGTAACAGCTCCTGTTGCTCTGAAATGTTTTTAACAACCTGCCATTTTCAGCCTATCATGTCACTGTTTGTACCAAGATAGCATAAAATAGTTTTCAAGTCTTTTTAAAACCAGAATTTTTCTGCCCTCATGCAGAAAAATGTTTCTTTAGATTGATTTTCCAAGTGGAATATAAAAACTTCTGATGTATCAATACAGTCCTAGGGCAGTGCCAGAAAAAGGAGCAGATATTTTGACGTAGGTGCTGCACAAACAGCAGCTGGATTTGGGAGGGTACAAATGGAATTTCTCAGAGGAAATAACCTCCTCCCCCTCCTGACCTTTTACAGCTGAGACAGCCCCACCAACCCAGAGCATTCCATGCTGTAATCATGTGCCCTATCAACAACTGCAAGGGGCACAACTTTACTTAGAAGGTATTTCTGGGCACTTTTCAGTCTCAAAATGGCAAGAGAAGCAGCAGACCTACCATCTTCATCAGGCAGCTCCTCAGGGCTGAGCTCTACCAGCTCAAAGCCATGCTTGATGCACCACTCTTGAGCTTTCTGTCTGTTTACACCTAAATTGGGAGACAAAAATGGGTATTAAAGGAGCAGATCTGAGACCAGTACCAGCACATTTATCAGAATATTTAGCTGTGTTTTATTCCCTCAAAGTTGTTTGCTTGCTCTGGAGTGTATGGGAAATGTAGAGCAGCTGGCATGGATCCTCCATTCACTGTGGCTTGCAAAAATAGAGTTAAACTCCTCCTTGGAACTGAGGAACAGAATCAAATGGTTTTGCAGAGGGTACAACGCAGGTGTGAATGAAGACTTCTGCTGACTCTGGCTTTGACACTGAATTGAGCTGCAGGGACACATCTGCACCTCCCAGCTTGCTGTGGCCTAGAACCACAGCAAATGTGTGTGCTCAATGTCCAAATGTCAAAAAAATGGCATTAGCAACCAAGTTCTCCCCCTTTTTCAGCAGGGTCATGCACATCCAGCAGCAGGAATGTTTTAGTCCCCCTGCAGTGGCAGGACAGAGCTGACTCTGAGCAATCTGGTAAAATTCTGGTTGAGTTCTAACACATCCCACTGAAGGTTTCAGCTCCTGCTCCCCTGAGCTCTCCAGGCCACTCTCACCCAGCCTCTGAGAGGTAATTGTTGATGTAATTACAAAGTGAATTATTATGCAGGCTAATGGCTCTGAGTGAGGATGGGAGTTCTCTGGGTCTCCTACCGTTCTCAGACACTCTGTCACAAACCAGGATCATCACTTCGGGCAGCCACTCTTCTGTCAGGGGCAGCCATTCAGAGACACCCTCCAGTCCAGTTTTCTGCAGGGGAAAAGAAAAGTGTTCTTCAGAGTGCATTCTGCAATACTTTAGTTTTTAAAAGTATAAGAATTGAATTATATAAAGAAATGGGCTTTTTTTGTCTCAACCTTTCTGGTTTCTGCTAAACCAGTTTTCACTGCTGCTGGTTTAGTAGAAACAATTTTGGGTGAAATGCCCTGAATTTTATGTTTAGCTCCCAAAATTCTGTCTGTCCTAAAGGAGCCTTTAAGAAGCAGCACCAGCTAGGAATAAAGCTGGCAGATGGATTTGCCATGGTGGCATAATGGCTCCTGAAAACGCCTCTTCCAGCTGGAGGAGAGGAGTAAGGGAGAAGGAAACTGCTGCTATTGTGAGCAGGGAAATGGAATAGTTAGTGTTGAATATTGACCTTCTGCCAGTGAATAAACACTTAAAGGGGATGGGTGGGGTTCTGGTTGATGGGTCTCACTGTGAGAAGGCAGGAGAATGAAGCAGGAGAGCCCTTACTGTTGTGCTGTCAAAGTACACCACAAATGCCTGCACAGCCTCGGCGATCTCTGCAGTCACGTGGAACGTGTTTGGGACCACACAGAGGTGGATATCTGCACAATAGTATTTGTTATCTATCGTCCAGGGGTAGAAATTCACTCTTCCACTTGTTATTGCACCCACAGTCAGGTCATCTTCTCCTGTGATACCTGCAGGAGAGAAAAAGGGTGAGGAGGAGGGTAAAAGCAGCAGCAAGAAAATAATTTGTCTAGAAAAGCACAGTGCCAATGCAGATCCATCTTTACTACAATAAACCAGTACATAATCAAGATCTTTAAAAATTCAACTCAATTTGTTACTCTGTCCCAGATTTTATTGCTTAGCTTTCAAAAGAGTTTATTTTCTAGTTTTCAGTCTAAAGTATGACCCAAAAGCTGTAGAAAGCCTTTTGTTTTCCTGGAAATGCCTTTTCAAGTGTTAACCTCACACTCAGTAGCTGTAAACAGGATGTATGGAGAGAAAACCTAAACTTTATTACAACCCTTGCATGCTCTTTGAGATGTAAAGATCTGTTTAACTGTGACCAAAAGCTGAAGGTAACTAATGAGAAAATAAACCCAGTTCCTACAATTCATCTGCAATTCCCATTAAATTCCTTGTGGGAGCTCAACCATTAAAATCCAGTGCTTTGCTCAGGTGCTGCCAGGCTCTGCCCTCCGAGGCAGGAACCTTCCCAGAACACTCCTGGAGCTGAAGCAGAGCTGGAAGCACAGCACCCCAATATTCCTCGAGGGAAAGGCCAGGAAACCTTGTTCAGGCTGGATGAACTCGTGGACACTTTGGAACACAGGTCAATGATTTCTAAAATGGACTGAGCCATCCAGAATTGCCTGGGGCAGGAGAAGAGTTAAAGAATAAAGCACATGGCTTTTCAAGGATTTGTATTTGAAGGTACTGACTTTTCCTGGAGCTGCTGGAACAGGCTGTTCCCCAAATAGTCTGGAGATGAATTTGAATTTATCTGTATCTTGTTAGTAAAGAGACAGGAAAACCTCCTTGCCAAGGCTGCAGTGATTTTTACAACTAAACTGCAAAGCTGAGAGGTGGATCTGGTGACTGAGCACGGGGCACAAGGCAGGGAGAGCTGCAAACCAGGATCATCTGCAGCCCTGGGGAGGAGATGGAATCTGAGGGAGAAATGTGACCTTGGAAACAGAAACCTGGAGCCATTTCCTCCTTAAGAGAGTGAAACAGGAGTCTCCTCTCAGAGTTGCTTAAAATAAGAAGTGCCACATCTAAATGATTTTCCAAGCTCAAGTTTGATTTCTTTTGGATGGCAATTATTTTTCAGATGATTTCAGGTGATCATCTTTAACCAGATGATATTCCATGCTAAGATTACCCACCTCTCTTTGGAGCTGGGGGACAAAGATCCTGAGTCACCACCAAACAAACCTGGGTTCTGAGCTTTGTATTCTCAGGGGTTTGTTTGGAATATGATATTAATTTCCCTTTACTAGTGTTTTGACAGTTAAAAATAAGTAAGTAAATTAAAATCAGTCTGAGCTAACAGAATTACAAGTCAATGCCACAAGAGGCTAAGAATAAAAGGGTCCACAGAAATTACAGAAACCCAGAAAATCAGCAGTAAGACTTGGGGAGGGAAATGGGGTGAGGAACAAAATCAGCTCTGAAGTCATTGAGTCAGTCACCCTAACAAGGATACAAAGGGAAAGAACCCTCAGAAAAGGTTTTCAGAAGCTGATATCAATTTCACATCTGCTTTGTAAGGGACATTTTTTAGAAGAGTTCATGGACAGATTTAGGTCTGAAAGCACTGCTAGAATGAGGCCATGTCCCATTTCCTATTACTGCTGCTTGTTCCTGTGTTTTAAGGGGTTTTCTTTCATCCCATTGTGCTGCTGATTTCCCATCCTTCATGCTGAGATTCTGCCAGTTCCCTGTGGAATTTCTCTCCCAGTAATTGCCCTGTTCCCTAATACCCAAGTAGTATTTCAGCACTTTTAGCACATTGTGTGCGTAATAATAATTTTTTAATGATTACAACTTCTTTTTGCAGTTTTTTTTCCCAAAGAGATTAAGATATTTACCACTTTCCGTAGTGTTTTTCAGATTGAATAAATGTTTTAAGAACATAATGCCCTAAATGCTCCCAAATCCTCAGAGCTGTCAGGTATATGGAGCAGCTCCCACATTCTGGGCCTTGAGAGCCACCTGGTGGAATAAACCATAAAAAATACTCCTAAAATTACACCAAGGAGTAAAGAGAGCCCAAATATGCTGGGGAGGAGGGGAGTGGTAAAAATCCAAAAAGAAAAGGAAGAACAGTCAGACAGAATGAAAACGGAACCAATCTTATTTGCAGTTTTGTAATACATCACAATAATAACAGGCAGATCTATGTTGAGCACTTTAAAAAGATTTGTTTTGCCACAGTGCCCCATGAATTAAACCATTCAGAAAAACCTGAACAAATAAAAATATATCTAGCAAATGTATCATCAGCTGCTTCTCATCCTCCAGCCCTTTTCCATTGAACAGAAGGAAAACCCTGGAAAATGGAATTGGCCTGGAAAGTTCTGGCAGGTTCTTTCACCCCCCCCAAACCCTCCCCACTGCTGCCCCGTCCCTGCCTGGGTGTCCTTGAATGTTTTACAGTCTGCTGCCTCTGATTTAATGTCACCTGGGACTTAAGATGCTGATGGTATTTATTTTATCCAATGATTTTATTTCTTTCAGGAGGGTTTTAATGTAACCCAGTCAGAGGACACACAGACAAGACTCCAGTTTTGGTACTGGGAGCAGTGGAAGCTGAGATATTCCAAAGTGAGTACTAGTCTTAAAAATATATGAGCTTGTATTTTAAGATTTTCTCAGATTAAGTAGCTTTTTGCTCACCTACCTTTTCTACCTGTTTCATTTTACTACGCAAAGTAATCAAAGGGGAAACCTAGAGGAACCTTGAGTAATTCCTTCCAATTTGCTTTATACCTTCCTCAAAAATAAGGTAATAATATTATTTTAGGTGTGGAATCTTTAAATAATTCAGTGTCTTGCAGCTGCTCTGACAGAGAAGCCTTTGACTGCATATCTTGTACTGTTATTTTTCTTCCAAAATGTGCTTTAATGAGGTGGAGGGAGCCAGTTCCTGGGGGCAGCCCTGTGCTTGGTGAGGTTCTAAGAACTGTTCAGAAAGAGAGAAAACCAAATCCAGAGAAGATTTGAGGGAGTTAAATTCTACATCTCAGTGTGCACAGCAAACTGCTCCCTAAAAAGCAGGGCTGTCCTAACACAGGCAACCCACCAAGATCATGAACAGCTTCTTCCTGGAAATCTCCCGATTTTAAAAATATTTTAAAAATACCAGAAATTCCACCATGGCTTTCTCTACTACCAGATCTTGTGTTCCCTTTTTGAGCCAGAAAAACAGCAACTGGTTTCCAGGAAAAACCACTTCCTACTGAATGAGTTCTATGTACTCGGTACCGAGTGTAATCTGCAATTCTACCAGCTGCAGGACAGACAGAATTTTTAGCTTTCCCTTTCAGTCCTTCCGCACTGAGAAAACGGTGAATTATTTCCTTAAAGCACTGAGGAGGCTCCCGATACCCTCTGCAAGGGCTCGGGGGCTGCGATCCCCCTGTCCTGAGGGGAGGACTGGGACCCTGAGAGCAGAACTGCGACCTTGACGGGAAAAATGAGAACCTGAGGCGAAAACTGGGTCCGTGAGGGGATGGCGGTGACCCTGAGGCGAAAACTGGGTCCGTGAGGGGATGGCGGTGACCCTGAGGGGAAAACTGGGTCCGTGAGGGGATGGCGGTGACCCTGAGGCGAAAACTGGGTCCGTGAGGGGATGGCGGTGACCCTGAGGCGAAAACTGGGTCCGTGAGGGGATGGCGATGACCCTGAGGGGAAATTTGGATCTGTGAGGGGATGGCAGCGACCCTGAGGGGAGAACTGTGATCCTGAGGGGAAAACACCCCCCCTGAAGGCCGGGGCTGAAGGGAGCCGCTGCCAGCCCGGTTCGCGCGGGTGCGGGCAAACCGCGACCCCTGGTTCCGCCCGCTGCGGCGCCGCGGCGGCCCCGACTCACGTTTGACGAGCTCCTCGGGCGCGAAGCCCGCGGCACAGCTGGTGAGCAGCGCCAGCGGCCGCGCTGCCGCCGCCATGGCGCCCGCGCCGCGCCCCTTCCGCCGCGCCGCTACCACCGCCCGCGGGGGGCGCGGCCGGGGGAGGGACCGGGCGGAGCGCGGGCTCGGCCTTCGCTGGATGCGCTGTCCCCCCCCGGCGGCGGGGCGGATGGTGCGGCCCGGCCGGCGCGTCCCGTTGCCGGGAGCGGCGGTGCCGCCATGGCCGCGGCCGGAGCGGGGCTGACGCTGCCCTGTGGGTTCGGACAGCGCCGGGAACGGCTCCTCCCTGCCCGGATCGGCTCCTCCCTGCCCCGACCGGCCTCTCTTGGCCCGGCAGAGCAGCCGGGACACCCCGGGTTACCCCTCAGCACCCCGGGTCATCCCTGGGCTGAGCGCGGCGCGGCCGGTGCCGTGAGGGGACGGGGGACGCGCGGGGCTCGGCCCTGCCTGAGGGGCAGCGGGAGGGAGCGGGGATCGGGCTGTGGATGCTGCGGGGCTGGGGAGCCCGGAGCTGTTTGGTTAACGTGAATACTCGGGTTTGACATGGGCTGGGCTCTCCTCACAGGCTGCCTGCAGTTTGTGTCCCTCCTTAAGGATTTTGAGATCCCTGCCCACTGAAAGCACCTGTGCCATGTGTCAGATGTGTGAGGAAACATCCTTCCTTAAGCGGAGAATCTCAGTCCTGAAGTTTATGGTCACTGCTTTGTGAGGTTTGTTTTAAAACTGAGTTTTTCCGGCCTTTCTACAATCAGTTTAAGTACTTGGGTTTGTATTCTTGGTTTATAATAGTACAGAAGTATGGGGAGTCACATGGATCCTTTTTCCTGTATTTAGGAACAATTTAATTTGAATTAACCTCATAGGGTTTGGTCGATTTTTGTCCTAAATTGCTTTTTAGATTCAAGAAGACATTCAGAAGCTTAAAATGGAAAAAAACAACTTGAAAGGAAATGCAGAAGCTGTGGATATTTGTGACCTCAGAAAAGCAACTGACAGGTCTGAACTTGGGCTGAGAGTAAGTAAAATAGAGCAGATCCAGACAATTATTCTGTTTTTAAAGTCTGTGTTAATAATTCACTTGGTCCACTTATTTGTTGTGTTACAAAATCCCTTTCCAATCAGCAACTGATGAGATTATTCAGACATTATAGTTCAGAATGATGCCTCCCTTTTGTGGGTCATCATAATTAACTGATCTTGATCAGCCAAAATCAGATTTTTAGTCTGACAGAGACACAAAGTTTATCAACTTTTCAGTCAAGCAAAGACCTGGTTGCCTAATGAACCAAGTTAAATAAAACTAATTTCCCTTGTAGTAGGCTAAACATATTTTTTCCCTCTAACAGAAACAAGCTGAAAATTATTCCAGTGTTATAGATGGCCAAGAGTTAACTCTTTCTTCAGCTGGTAATAAAGTAAATTCCAAAGAGCCCCCTAAGTGGTAAGTGAAACAGATGTTTTATTGCAGCAGGACACAAAAACTGAGGTGACATAATCATGTAAAGCAAATGGGAGTATTGACCTAGAAAAAGTTAGTTTAGTCATTCCCTATTTTGATTTTAAGTTAAAAAAATATGCAAGTGTAAATGCAATTTTAAGTGTCTTCAGCAGTGCTCTGCTAACTTGTGTGATTTTACTTCTGCAAAATGCAAGTTTAAATAAAAATGCAGTCATTTGGATAGAAGTGGGTGAAAGCAGAGTGGGTTTAGCAGGTGAAATCCAAGCAGTGTTTAGGAAGCTCACTGCCTGTTTCTGTCCCCAGCAGGAATGCTGACTTTGGAGCCTGTGAGCAGCAGCTGGTCCTGCCCCCAGTGCCGCCCCTGGCTGTGCAGAGGAGCAGCAGAGCAGCCCCACGGGTGTGCCAGGGCCCCCAGGTGTGACACCCCAGCCTGATGCTGCTGCACATCCATGGCTGCTGGGTGTCCTGTGCATCCCATAATGCTCTGGCTGCCGTGGAGTCAGGCTTTGATATCGGGGTTTGATATCAAGGTTTGATATCAGGGTTTGAGAGCACGCCATGATGAAAGCGTTAAAACTCCTCAGCAGAAGGAGCAGCTGAGACAGGAGCCCTCTCCCAGCCCAGGGTAACATTTAATTTGGGAAAGATCCCAGTGTCATCCATGCAGGGTGGAATTGGCCCTTCCCGCCCACCCAAGCTGACAAAGCCACTTTATCAGGTGGTTTTTTATTAATAGTTCCAGTTCTTGTTATCCTGTGTGGCACCTTCCCCTCTCTATTGATCATTTCCCTGTCAGCTGAGTGAGGAGTTTGCACTGGGAACCATCTCCTGCTTTAATTGAAAGGTGCTCAATTCCCCCAATTCTGGTTTTAATAGCACCAGCAGTTTCCTCCCTGCATAACGGTGTGTTATAGTAATAAAATAAATACCACAAAAGCACTGATGAGGTGAAAATTGAACTTTCTGTCTCTGTGCAGCCATGTGGCTAAAAGAGTAATTGGCTTGGATAATAACTTGTGTTCTTACAACCCCAAATCTAAATGAGCATCTCATTGATACATCTGCTTGTAATTACCATCAAAAGAAGAGAGAATATATAGTGCAGATAAATAAATGAAAGCATTTTTACTGCTTTCACAAAGTAACACAGTTCTTCAATACTTCAAGTACACATCTAATGATTCTTGAACTTTTTATGGCATATTTTATTTCTAAAAATTGGAATTTTTCTGGATTTATTTTTACATTTATACAAAAGAATATGCACCAAAATATTTTTAACTTAAGAAACTTCTACTGTAATAAAAACATAAGGCATCCCTCTGGGGTTTATAGGTATGCTTTAGGTGTTTCTTATAACAAGAAGAAACTTTTAAAGTCTTTTTCTGCTCATTGGGATTTAAATCATCATTATTTTTATTAGCAGAATAGTTGAGCTCATTCCATGCAGATCACAGAGTGCATTAAGAACTATATTTTAATTCTGATTACTGTCAGGGGTTTTTAATTCCTCATTTACTAATGGTCAGGTTCTGTGCCTGCATTGATGTGTCCATTTGGATAAAAGTTCCACTCCTTACAAAGTTTTCCATCTAAGCAAAGGCACTTTGCTGTTTGCCCAGTTCTGTGTGGAGTCAAAAAATACCAATTTTTATAATTATTTTGCAAATTTACAACTTGTTAGCCAGTTTCTACTTCTACACACTTCAGCTCCAGTGTAGTTATTTCAGGATTATCCCTATTCTCTATTTCAGCAGCAGGTGGAAATGGATTTTAAAATCATGCTTGACCCAGAGAACATGGAGAATAAAGCTGGTTTAAAACTTCCCACTGATGAGACCAGGCTGCCACTTATAGCTAAGAAAAAATCTGCTCCTGTAAGTAACTTTTATTATTTTATGGGTTTGTTGTATGCATTGCTTTACACTATTACAGTTAATATTTACTAGTCCTAAATAAAATATTCACATTCAAGTTGTTTCCTCATAATTTCCTGCTTTTTGACATGGGTATTTAAGGATCAGAACATTTTGAGTGGTGATACTGGGGAAAACAGATCTGAAATGTAACAGGTTTATGTCCCAAGATCCCAATCCAGCAAAAACAGGGATGTGCATGGTCAGGAATGTCAGGAAAATCAGGCAGAGGAGATCAGCTGGAGCTTGGGGACTTCTGCATGTGACCAAAGGTGCAGCAAGAACTAAAAGCCCATTCCTCTCCCTGCTCTAGGAGTGTTCAGATTGTGCAAGGTGAAGTTTTGATTTTCCCAAATTTCCCTCCTGCAACTGCAAATTTCAGTTCTGCTGCCAGTTCTGGAATTATTCAGCAGCAGTTGAATGTAAAGATGATATTTTTAGCAAAGAATGCTTTCAAAAAAAAAAAAACAAAAAAGAGTAGGCACATCCATCCCTCCAAAGAATCAATTATGTTCACAAATTTAGCACAGCACTCTGGTCCACACAGCCAATGGTCTCACATGGGGATGCTCTCCTAAAATTTAATTTATGTGGCAGAAGCATCCTGCAGCAAGCCCAGTGCTCTAGGAGAGATTCTGGGTGTTTGGTTTTAAACAACACAAAGAGAATCTGTGAATGGCACAGTTGTGAGCTGCCACTTATGAAAAAATGATTTTTGGAAAGCTGTTGCCCAGACTTGAGAGGTGATTTGTGTAACCCTGTGATAATAGAGTTAATTAGAAAAAAGCATCATGGCTAATAGGTTTTTAGAAGCACTCTAAAACACTCACAGAGAGGAATATTATCTGGCTGCAGAGAGCCATGTGTTTTACCACTCTCCCTGAAACATGCACTGAGCACAGGGAACTTGTGGGGGATTTAAACTGCAAACATTTAATGTGAATTGTGAATTGCTCAGGCTCCCAGATACATATTTACAGTTACTGAGGAGCTGACAGGCTTAAAATCCAAGCAGGTATTTCCTCTCTAATTTATTCTCTTCAAAATTTTAGGGCACAATGTGTGGTTTGGGATGTTCTGCCTTCTCTGGCTGTAAAATTTTTGCAGTTGCTATTTGCTAGATACATTTGTTGTTAAAGGGAGCGCTTAAGGGAGGGATTTTATGTGATCTATACGATGATACCTATGATTATTAGCGGTAAGGCCAATGAATCTGGTGCAGTTTCAGGGGCACAGTTTGGGTTCATTTGGGTAAATTTCCATTAAAGCGGCTGCGGAAGGGGCGGCCGGCAGGGGGCGCTGTCCGTACGCGCGCGTCCCTGCGCTGTCCGCGGGCTCAGGAGCGGCTCCCCAAAAAAACCCCAGAAATCACCCGCATCCGAGCAAATTCCAATTAAATTCCAAACTAATTGCTTGTCTCCCCTCCATTCAGGAGTTTCTAGCGAGGGCTGAGCGGCTGAAAGAGTTGTGAGGTTGAAAAGTCGGGGTTGGAGGTGACCTGAGGGGTCAAGCACAAATCTACCCGGACTTTTTATTATCCTGCCGTTCCACTAGTTGGAAAAATTATTAGTCAGGGTTTCATTGTTTCACCAAAAGTGGTGTCTTTTCTTCTTCTTTTGGTATTATAAAGTTGCTGATGCTGGGTTTTATTATAGAAACTAAGAACAATTAACTGTTGCCCTTTTGGACCTTTTTGGGTCTAATAGTAATGCTTCATCCTCTGCCAAGTTCTGTAGTTATTTTAAAATAAAGGCTGTAATTCTGTTTGAAACACACACTGGGCATCACTTTTTTTTGCAGTTTATATCTGGATGAGAGATGAAAAATGATGAGTGGATAATTATTAAATATGTATACTTCCCATGGAGTATCCAGCCAAAGGAACAGTAATCTGAATTGCAGCAAAAATAATTCTGATGCACTGCTGCAATGTAGAAAAGATTCAAAGCTCTACCTTCTGTTTTCATAGGGCTGCTGTTCTGTTATAGAATTATACTGGCACTTTTGGGTCCTTGTTTTCTTATAAATGTATATTATACTGTAAACTTAGGAACCTTTTCATTTATTCATGAGGTAGAATTTAATATGGTGATGATTTCTAGCCTTTATGAGTTGCATCTTATCTAATGTGGCTCTAATGGTGATGGCAGTGATTCTGAGGCTTTTTTTAAGCTCACTTGTTTGAGCACAACCATTCTAATCATATCTTCAATTATTCATTCTTTATTCAGCATTTGCATGCTGCTAATCATTAACGCTTATCCCTGAAAGTGCATTTATTTTCAAAATTATAAAGCAAAGCAGGGAAATTCCTTTCATTTCAAGTGACTGGAGGAAGATGTAGAAGAAATCCAGGTTTTTTGGTGGCCCAGAGCTGATTGTGTTTTAAAGCCAGGCACGTGGCTCTAATTACAGCCAAAGCAGAGTTTGGCAGTGGTGGCAGGATGAGACTTAAACAAATTGATGTCACACTACAGTAAATCAAAAGAAGCTCCTTGCGTTTGTATTAGGGTGTGGGATCATAATAAGCAGCACGGTGATTGAATAAAATCCTCTTGTCACTAAAAATAAAAAGGAAATAATTGCTGGGAGAGAGTTAAGGTAACAGATGAGTGCAGTCAGCATCCTCTCAACCTGGAAATGGGAGTGTGAAGGTCACCCCATCTCTCCTGACAAACGCAGAACGTTTTGTTGGTAAACAAATTAATCTTTTGAAAGGTCACCATTTGTTTGAAGTTTTTATCCAGTTCTTGTCATGTGGAGCTGGAGTGTGATTTTGCCAGGCAGGGGTGCAGGCAGAGCTGCTGAAGCTGTTTGTGTGCAGCCCAGCGTTCCCTGCCAGCTCTGTGCCTGCTTGGGATGCCATGGGCTGCTGCTCACAGCTGGACAGGGAGGGAGCTCACCCTGAATTCCAGGCAGGGATTGATCCCACAAATCCTGGCCCTCTGCCCACCAGAGAAGCATCCTGTGCTTCAAGGCAGCAATTATCTGCCTCACTCCCTTCTGTGCTGCTGCTGCTGTTTGACAGAGCAGATGTGGGATGCACCAAAGTTCTCCCTTCGTTCTCTGTCCCACCTGTTAGGGAGGAGTTCTGATGGATCTGGGTTTCTGGGTGAGCAGGAGGTCAGGAAAGGGGCAAAGCTCAATTTTTTCCAAATTGACAGTTCAGAGCCATCTCTGGCTACTTTAAGAGCTTAGAGAAGGTAAGGATAACACAAGATCTGTTGTTAAAGATGCAATTCCAAATTTTTCCAGTTAAACTTACCCTCTCCGAGCCCTTTCCTGACGGGCTCCTGGACATCCTGGAAAGTGGCCTTAGTTCCATTGGTTTTATTTTGCTGTGCTTCCTCTTTCCCTTTATAGGGGTGAGTGCTGTGTCCATCAAATCCTGGCAGGAACTTCTTAACAGCAAATCTGACAGTTTGGAGAAGATTAATTTATCATTCCATCTATCTGTTATATCCCTTTTTTCCCATCGCTATCAAGCCGTCAGATTTTCTGATATTTATTTACCAGATCTCATATCTCTTTTCCTGGTACACAATACTCTTCTTTCCTCTGTATTTAATACCAATCTCTGTTTCTTTTACTGGAAGAAAAAATACTTACAAAGATATTTACCAAAAAACCACAAAAAAAAAAGTTCTAGTTAAATATTGCTAGGTAAAAAGAAAACAAATAGAGAACTAATCAGAAAAATCCCCGTGGTGTTCCAACAAGTGCCCTATTTAAAATGAAGCAAGAAGAAAAAAAATTTAGAGAGGTTTATCCACAGGAGAAAAACACTTTAGAAAGGGTAATAGAATTGTTTTCCTTGTGTCCCAGGTTAATTACACTCAGAAGCACTTGAAATGAAAAAATAGTTTTTTAGCACACTCCAAGCATATTTTAAGGCAAGTCAGCCTTGGTCTGCCCTGCAATTTAAGAGCTCCCTTCCAGCCCTGCAAAACTGAATTTTAGAAGTGCTCATGATGAAGCAGTGATGTTAAAACTAAAACCTTTCTCTTGCAGTACTTAATGTTATGTTTGGGGTCTTATTATGGTTGTGTTGGTGTAATTTTAGTGGCAGTGACTCCCAGAATGGCAGCAGCTGGGCAGTTTTGCTCTGGTGCCTCCCTGAGGTCTCCAGGAGGGAGCCAGAGCAGCAGTCAGGGTGCTGGGGGTGAAGGGGTGGGCTGGCATTTTCATGGGGAGCTGCTCTGGATCAGCTCCCTGTGCTCCTGTCCTGCTGATGATGGCACTGGGCAGTGTCAGTGAGAGATTAAATTAAATTCCATTTCTGTCCCATCAGCCCTTGTTCTAACACCACACCTGCCATGGACTTTATAGAAATTAATGGATGCAGCACAAAAGAATTAAATATCTGTCTCCAATTTAAAAAAAAAATCAAAACCCCCAAGCCTCCAGGCTGCTTTTGAACTCACACACTGCACCTGAACTGCTTTTCCTTGCAGCCTATTCCATCTCTATGAACAGAATGAAAACAAATACATTTCATGTGCTGTTTATCATAACAAAACCTCATAACTGGGATTTCAACTAGGATAAAACTGACCAGGAGTTAAATCAGTGCTGCCCTGCTGCTGCACCAGCAACAGTCTGGAAGAGGAATCACTGTTTAATTCAATTTCTTACCTTTTTATCTATTTTTGTTGTGGCCTCACCAGACTGCTGGGTTGAGGGTGAGCAGGAAAATGTGGATTATGATTTCCTTTTCTCAGTATCACTTACATGGCAGCAGACATGAAGTTAACCTTTGTTCATGGTTATTGCTGTTTTCTTGGAACACCAGGACGTGAGGATTCATCCACCTCCATCCCTTAGAACAGAACGTTCCAGAATGGCCATAACTGAAATGAGGGCCTGGGATTGCTCTGAAAGGTTCTCTGTGATGATAAAAAGTGCAGATTTTCTCTCCTTCATCTCTTGTGGGCAGCACTGTTAGACAAACTGGGAGGAAAGATTGGAATAGTTAATTTGGATCTGTCTCATTTCCCTCCTGGGAGTTCCTTCTCTTTTTAGAAAGTTGCTGGGTGCTGTTATTCAATAATTAGGACACAACAGTGCTCCAAGATCCCAGTCATGGCTTGGATTGCACTAAAAGCTTGGTAATCACTCATTAAAAGCTAATATTTTAAACTGTTTCTTTCTCCTTCTGCTTCCTTGCCTTTTGTATGCATTTTATATTTTTAACACTGTTTTGTCAAGAAACACTGCTCAGTTTTAAGGAGAGTAGTGTAAATACAAACTTCCTGAGATCCCTTCATTAAATAGTACACAAGGCATCAATTAAATTTAATTAACTTTATTTTCAATGACTGAAACAACAACAGTAGACAATACTGTAGCATGTTCACAAGTAATAAAAGGAGTGGTGCACTGTTAATTCTTAATGAAACAGTCACAGCAGAAATTCTATTTATTATTTATTGCTGCAGGAGTAGAGGATGTGTAAATGTGTAAATCCCAGATTCCCTGTGTCACAGGAGGTTCTGTCTCTCCCAGGTGTGCAGCCAGAGGGCAGGGAAGGATCCCACAGCCCCCAGCCCTTGGGCTTTGCCTGCCTTCCTCTCCCTGGGCTCTCCCTTGCCCCTGCTAGAGGGGGACACCCCAAAAGGTGAGTCCCAGAGGGCCCTGGGTGCTGCTGCCTCCAGCAGATGTTTGGGAATGGAATTTCCTGCCCCCTGCAGGCTTCCAAGAATTGTGATTTCAGACATTACAAAGGGTGGGGTGAAGTGGAGGGTGTGGAGTGTGTCCTGTGAGCATCACCCTGAGGAGCTCTGGAACTCACAGGGTTCAACTGAATTGTGAATCGTGTGTGTGGTGGAGGTTCTGGTCTAAATGCCACTCAAACTATCATCATTAACAGCTGGTTATTAATTGCCCAGTCTTAACTAGGCTTGCACTGTTTTAGCAATCAGTTTTTAGTGGGAATTGCATGATTATATTGTGCTTTGCAAGAGTTGATTCTCATCTATTCTGCATATTAAATTGCATTGTACAAGCAATGCAATTAATAGATATACAAACATGTAATTATAGATATACAAACATATTTCAGAATTAGCACTGCTGCAATATCTTACATGTATTTATCAAGTTTGATAGGCACAGCTCACCTTCCTTCAAGGTAAAATATTGACTGTTTAAGATAGGAATCTTTCAATTAAAGGAAACTGCTGCTTTTGTGGTGTTGATGCAGAACTTGGAATTCTTTCTTCATTGCCAAGAACTCCTTGTCATTCCCAGCTGGAATTGCTCAGGAGTTCCATCTCCTTGTAGGTGCCCTGAGCCCCAGTGGCCAGAGGCTGATCCTCCCAGCAGCACTGAGAGCTCTGCCAGCCCCTCCTGCCGTGCCCAGAGCAGCTCCTGGCCCTCAGTTCCCCAGGCAGCACAAGAAACCAGCTCTAGGTGAGTACAGAGCACTGCAAACAACCTTCAGCTGCACCTCCAGCTTCACTCCCAGCTTTTATCTCCCACTCTCCATATTCTGCAGGGCACAAAGCACAGGGAAATCCTGTGTCTTGCAACTGGGTTCATCCCTGGGAGGGTTTGGTTCCTGTTCATTCTGGGCTCCTCCTACCTGCACATTTCAAATTTTAAGCACCCAAATCTGAAGCCCTGCCCAGTGCTGGGTGCTGGGAATCATGACTTTGACCAGATGATCAGGCTCCTGTTTGCCACATTGTTAAATTAACAACTGATAATGAGTTGATAAAAACTGCAATCCACGATTTATTTGTACAGGAGAGATCAGTGTCAGGCTGGACCCTGAGAGCACAGACACCATCACCCTCCCAAAGCCAAAGGAAGCAGTTTATGGCACATATTCCTCTAGTAAAGGGAGCATTCCATCACTCCCATCCAGCAACTCCGTGGTTTCAACAAGGAGATCAAGGCCAGAGTGGAGGTGTCCAACTCAGCAGTTGCAATCTGAGGTGCACATTCCCCCTCAGACACAGGTAACTGATGGAAGGGATCACTCAGTGAGGATAATGAGGGTTTTATTTGTGTTTTTTTATTGTCTTCCCCAGGGCTGGTTTAGGGAGGGACTGTAAATCTCAGGAGGGTTTGAACCACATCCAGTAAATACTGAAATAAAATAACAAATACTTTGTGTATTCCCAATTTCTGCTCTTTCAAGTCTTCTACCTGAATTTGTCTGAGTTTTTTTTTTTTCACAGAATCTTAGAAAATTAGTTTAGAAAGGATGTGAGGAGGTTATCCAGACCTCCAGGCAGAATCACTTGTACCTATAATATTGCAGACAGCTGTTTTCTAACCTGTTCTGAAAACTTTGGGTGATAGCAACCCCTCAGCCTCCCTGGGCCATCTGTTCCAGTGCTTAACTATCTTTACTGTTATAAAGGAGTTTTTGAATGCTTCATCTCCATTTCCCTCACTGCAGTTAAGCAAATGTGGTGTTTCCCTTTCTATTTACAGAAGACTGGGGGACTTTGACCTTGACTGCTCAGTGCCTGCTCTTTGTTCCTGATCCCCGTGGAAAAGGGACATTTCTTTCTTTTGTGGATAATTACTGTGTTCTGTGACAAAATCTCTGGAGTTTTGCTCCATCTTTTCAGACTTTTTGACTTTTGTTCTGTTGAGGAGATGTGAAAATGAGAAAGTAAACTTGAGAAATGGAGATTGTGGAATCATGGAATAGTTTTGCGTGAAAGGGACCCTAAAGCTCAGGGACACCTTGCACCATCCCAGGGTGCTCCAAACCCCATCCAGCCTGGCCTTGGGCACTGCCAGGGATCCAGGGGCAGCCCCAGCTGCTCTGGGAATCCATGCCAGCCCCTGTCACCCTCCCAGGGAACAATCCCTGTCCAAACTCCCATCCATCCCTGCCCTCTGGCAGTGGGAGCCATTCCCTGTGTCCTTTCACTCCAGAGCTGTAATACCCTCCCCATCTCTCTTAGTGCCAGTGAGATGTTGAAATAAATAAAAATAATTACCCAAAAATAGTGTGAGTGTAGTGCCCTTAGATTGGAAATCAGAGCTAATGGGTTGCTGGCTGAAGTTGCCAGGAGTTAGGGAGTGCTGGAATGTTTCTGTTCCAAGCTTTACCCCATTTGCATTTTTATGGAAGGATGTTTCCCATTCTCCTGGGAAAGGTGGAGGCAGCCTCAGTGCAGGAATGCCACTGCAGTTACTTGGTGATTTTAGTCCAGTGAATCTGTAAAGTTTAATTTTTAATTGATGTATTTTTTTTACATTGCTCAGAGTTTTGCATGACCCTGGAGGTTTCTGTGTGGCAGCGGGTGTGATGGTAGAGCTGGGCAGGATTTGTGGCTCTGGTGGACAGAACCAGGATCAGTGCATTTCAGATTCACAAATCCCCTCAATCAAGTCATAAAAAAATAACAAAAAAGTGCATTTTG